>NC_141137.1:7980000-8280000 GCF_053477565.2 Lygodium microphyllum | reverse complement strand
GGCAGCATTTGGCCAGCCAAGGGTCAAATTGGAGAAGAAGTCCTAGGTGAATCAAGGGGCAAATGACCCAAAAGGCTTGCTTGTCATTTATGACAGCAAGAGCAATTGGTTAGCAAGAGGAGATTAAAGAATCTCAAGTTGTACTCCTTCCAATTGAATGAAAGCTAAAGAAATACTGCAAGGGGTGCCAGTTTTGGGGCCAACAGGGTGTCTACTATCTAAGAATGTTATCGTAAAGTGTGTATTTCATTTTATGCGCATTTATTTATTGCTGTAATTAACTCTTAAATCAGGTTATCACCACCCATTCCAAGAAGGAAGGCTGGTTGCACTCTCTCTCTCTCAATATAGCCATCTCTCTTTTTCGTAACTCTCTCTCTCTCTCTCTCTCTCTCTTCATTCCTCCCCACCCAAACTCTAAATCCTAAAACACTCACCCTCTCTATAAAATTCCCTGCCCCTCCCCCATCTCATTCATACTTTCTACTCACTTGAGCTTCCCACTCTCTCTACTCCCTCAAGCACTCTACTCCTTCAAGCTATCTCTACTTCCTTAACAGCTATCTCTACTTCCTTAACAGCTCTACCCTTCCTTGTATCCTACTCCCTCAACCTCTCTACCCTTTCTACTCCCTCAATCACTCCATCCTCCACCCTCTTGTGTCTCCACCTCCACCCTCCACCCTCTGCTCTCAAGCTCTTCCTCTCTCTCTCTCTCCATACCCTCAATTATCAACGGCCCCCCTCTTCATGGGGCATTTCGCTTGCATTATGCCTACTTCAAGCTAGTCAAGGATAAATCCAACACTTGCTAGTGGTAATACAAATATTGCCTAAAGATCCAAACCTCATTCATCACCTATCTCCTCATCCACATATGCAAATTGGGAGGAGAGGCCACACTATGCCCTGGTATTCCTAACAATATTTATCAAGAATGTCATTGGAAATACTTGCCATTGAAGCGGTGCAAAGGTGTTTCCATTGGAGGGGGCTCATCTATCCCTTTAAGAAAAGGACATTCAAGTGGTGCACCTATGCCAAAGAGGCAAGCCACTCTTGCCCAAGTAACAAGCCAAGTATCCAGTCCTCTCTCTTTACTTAAAGAGAGAGAAAGGCAAACCGATGTAGAGATTCTACGCACCATAATTGAGTGCAATTGGCCACCATGCTTGCAGCAGGTCCATACACCTTGTCATCATCGACCACGAACTTGTGTTATGCTGTTTGGAAGACTCTACCAGCTGGCAACATCACATCTTGTTGTGTTTTGATCACTTAACAAGCTCCCTGCTGTCACTCAACTTGCTGGTCACATTCAAACTGCTGACATCATCATCCACTCAGCCACATTTGTGTTCTCAGCCTGCTGGACTGCCTATACTACTGCCATCATCATCAACGTCATTAGAGCCTTGTGGACTACTACTGCTGCATTTTGGGATGAGTCACAAGTATGACACTTGGACACCACTCTCAGGCACCTTCACACTGATCTTAGAGACATTGAGGTTCAACGCCTCTTGATTGTATCATCTACAATCTTAGTCATTCATTCTCATTTAGCATCTTGCAGATTATGTTCTCCATGTTGTCTTACATTCTTCTGTTTTCTGTGTTTTCGATACCCTTTCTTCGCACACGTGTGTGACCCATATACCCATGAGATTTACAATTCTAACAGTAGCAACCAGACTACAAGATAAAGATGTGTTTTGAATGTCGATGGCGAGGCAATCCGCGTTTTCACTGTAGCAACCGCATAGGGCAGCAACAGTCTGCATTTGGTGTTGCAAAGGCTGCATATTGGCTGTAGAAGCAGTCCAGAGCAATCAATGATGTGCAGCACTGTTGATGGGCAGCAACGTCCGGTGTTTAGGGCAGTGACAGCAGCATTACAGGCTAGAGCAGTTGGAAAAGGCTAAAGAAGCTGCAATTTGGGCAGCAATAGCAATGCATGCAGCTTGTTCATGACCTGGCAGCAGCAATCACTGTCACCGATGGGCTGTTGAGGCGGGCTGGAATGATGTCACAGCAATGGCAGTTAGTAGAAGAAAGCAACATGCACAAGCTGGACACTTGTAGCCTTCACCTGAAGAAAAACTTATAAAAATAGAACCACACTTCTTGTTATTTTTACCCCCTTTTAGCCATTTCAAAACACGTGAATGGTGGCTCAAACTCTCTCGTCTCCTAAGACCTCTCCCCCATCTTAGAAAAAACTGTTGATGCACTATTACAGCAAAAGATCATTCTAGGATAAAGGATATATTGGATATAGATGATTGTATTGCCAATGCCAGTGATGAACATCCACAACCAATATTGATACCATTATCAGTCCATAGCATGGCACCTTAGACTGTGACTCAACAAGCCTGAGCACAACAGTCACTCCTATGTTTTGGGCAGTAAAGTGGAGATTGTCCGAGGGAGTCTCCCATCAAGGGCTCAAAGAGCACAATTAGTGCACTTAGAGACGCTTTGTGAATTGCCAGTACGCATCAATCCTATGCTAGCAAAGATTAGCAAATAATATCTTGCAAAGGACGTATCCAACCCTCACTATTAAAGACGACACACTTAGCACAGAGAAGTCCTGTCCACACGAGTTTTAGTGAGCATTTATGATCTCGGGAACGAGTTTATTACTGCAGAAGACAGGAGTGGCTGCTTTCACACTTAACCATACAAGTCTATTATTGCAGAAGTATCAACCATAGTTACTTGGAACGGGGAATGGGAATGGGACACCCTGGAACAAGGGAAACGTCCAAGGTCAAGGAACAGGAACGGGGGGAATGGCACGTCTTAAGTGCCCAAATATGCCCTGCATGACACAAACTGCCCTAAATTGCCCCCTATAGTCCCCCAATGCTACAAATCACCCAAATTGCCTTAAATGCCCCATATTGCTCTCAACACCTTAAAAAAGCCACAATTTCCCAAATGCCTTAAATGTCCCTCTAATTGCCCCAATACCCCTCGATGCTCCAAATTGACCCAAATGTCCCAAAATTGACTCAATTATCCCCATAGCTCCAAATTGCCTTGAATTGCCTCAAATGCCCCACCCTTGAAATTAGACAGTATAAATGGGCAATTACCTTGGAATTGAGGATAGGGCTGAAATTTGATTGCGATTTGCAAGAGTTGATAATGCATCAAATTTGAACTTTGCATGGATTCATGATTGGCTTGTGGCTTGTCTTGACACTTTGAATCTTCAACGAGAGAGAGAGAGAGAGAGAGAGAGAGAGAGAGAGAGAGAGAGAGATTAGTGCGTGCACATTAGGCAATGGAAATGGATGAACATGTGGTAGGAATTTGACACAAGCAAGAAGAAAAAATAGAAAAAATGTCAATTTTTGGTAAGTAAGCCTCGAACAGCTGTTCCAAACAAGGAATGGCACGGAACGTTACCTGGCCATTTCACCTCCTTAGAGGATTTGAAACGTGTTAGGCCATTCCTACAAGCTAGAACGGCCATTCCCTATTTTCTATGGCATCAATGCTATCAGGGGATGCCATCCTATACATATAGTTTACCTCGGCGCAACGTGTTGTGATTGGTTTCTTGAAAACTGAAAGAGACTATAAACAAGAAATTGTTGGGTAGAATATTGTGGCTCCTACCGTTGTTCTACACCCCGAGGATCGGCCCCAGGATGCACCGTCTTACATATAGAATACGAACGTAACAGATTCCTCTCATAATATAAATATAACGATCTAGGAGACTACATATATTCCTCACTTAATCAATTTCCCCAAAATATTGAACTACCCTACAACAAAGGGAAATCTTATACTCTCAATGTTGGGATTGCCATGTATCCAAAAATTTATTTTCTAATACTATATTTAGATTCTATATGTAAAGTGTATGGCACTCCATGCTCAAACAACTTAACTAAAACCAGCCTATGTAAAGTGTACAAATAATCTTTTCATGATTTATTTCTAATCGTGCCATGCTGCATTGCTAAGGAACATCACCAGGCTAACTCCTACTACTGAACCTCTTAAAACTTATACGAACACGTTGGTTTACTGCTTGACCAGGCCACATTCCTCTCAGCCTTGAAGGCTTGCTCTACTGTAGTGTATCTTCAGTAAGGCAGGCTGTTTCATATTCAAATAGTGGAGAATGGTTATGCTTCTAGCACATGCATTGTGAACAGCCTTATTGATATATATGCTAAGTGTGGTAGCCTTGGGACCGCTTGTGATGTTTTTGATGCATTGCCTTCTCGTGATATGACCTTATGGTGCTCAATGATCACATTGTGTGCCCAATATAGCAACTTCAGGTTGGCCTTGCACTATTTTGAAGATGTGCAGCAAGAAGGCTTCCTTTGTTGGTGTCCTCTCATCCTGTAGTCATGGTGGCCAAGTATAGAGTGGATGTCTTCAATTCAACTGTGTGTCACAAGATCATGGCATTGCACCTACCCTTGACCTTTGTAACTCCTTACTAGACTTCTTGGGCGGGCCGGACACTAGAACTATGCGGAAGATGAGACACTTAGCACAGAGAAGTCGTGTCCACAAGAATCCTGGTTGCCGAACCACACATTTGACACCTTCCTTTGAGCAATCGAACTTAAGGACAAGGATGAACCTTGCGAGGATAGCACGTGTCTACTTGTAGGAGGCCCTATACAGCTGAGCTATGTTACAATCAGAGAGAACACAACTTATAACATCAATTTCGCGGAAGGATAGTAACCCGGCTATCTAATTTTATCGACATACAGCAAGGCGATCAGCTTGTAGCAGAAGCAAAACTGCTTAATAATGATAAATGAGCCGACCTGTGGCTCGTCGTATCTCGATCTCTCGACCTGGCAAAATCTGCAATCCTCTGTCTTGTGAGACGGAAGCAATCCTCTGTCTGGCAAAATCCTGTCTTAGGAGTGACAACTTCTACCTGTCTTGTGAGACGGAAGCAATCCTCTGTCTGGCAACATCCTGTCTTAGGAGTGACAACTTCTACCTGGCATGCCAACGACTGCTCACGTGAGCAGTGGGCATGTTCAGGTTGGAATTCAGGTTCTTCATCCTGTCTTAGGAGTGACATGCCTGCCCCTTCGACACCACCCGGTTTAGCTTTTCTTGCCGAGAGATCAAAAATGCTCACTAGGCTAGGATTCTTCAATCATGCTTAGGCCTCTGCCAGTGCTTTTGGAAAGACCGGAGTGGCAGCTCTCACACTTAACCATACAAGTTTATTGCTGCAAAAGCATCAACTCTATGAGGGGATGCCATGCTATGCATATAGTTTACCTCAAAGCAACGTGTTGTGTTTGGTTTCTCGAAAACTTAAAGGGACTATGAACTTAAAGGGCCCTTGCACACTCTGTGGTGGATGTTCACTATTATTATACATTATTATAAGTCTACCAAACACACACACACACACTCTCTCTCTCTCTCTCTCGTTAGAGCATTATAAAGTATGATAGGTTACCTAGCCATACTTTACATAGTTTTTGGGAGTCACGCACACACACACACACACTCTCTCTCTCTCTCTCTCTCTCTCTCTCTCTCTCTCTCTCTCATTGGCCATTATTCATCTATATTTGGACATGCTAGTCATTTGAAAGCAAGTAGTCGAGGAATCGCCTTTTCCATTAGGGACACAATGCCAATTTAGTTGATAAATAACCTCTTTCCAAGAATAGTAGTTCATTGCCTAAGATTCTCATTTCCTAATTGCTCATATTTTCATTACATGAATAGTGGCCAAGTGTAGGAAAAAGTTTGGCTTTGCTTAACCAATTACATACTAGTATAGACCAAGGTTGACCTTTATAGATTTTCTTCATCATAGCAAAATCTAATCTAACTACCTTTACTCTAAGGGATTCAAGTCTAGTATCCCCTTCAACTTTAGGCACAATAATTTGTTCCCAAAGAATAGCAAGCCAACTACATTTGTCACCATTTGACTATAGTCATTCCCTTAATAACATCACTAGCTTATTTCAAATGGTGTATGGGAATGGAAAAATCATAGCACAAAAAATCATAAGCAAAATAAGGGTAAATTTTAAAAGGTAAGCATGCATGCAATACCATGAGGAAAACACATCCTCTTCTTGAACGTTTGCTATCAAAAGATTGCTTCACACTAATATCAACTCCTATAAGAAATCACAAATATAAATGGTATTGCCTTTGGACACTTTAATAAATCATAATTGGGCTAGCCAATTAAAACCATCTTTCCATAAAAGGAACATTATTCAAATGTTGACTTACTCAATTTCGAGCCAGGCTACAATTCTATGAAACTCCTAAATGTTAACACAAATTTCAATGTGTTGCAAGAGCCAAAGAAGAATATCATTGCTAGGAATGAGAAGAAGAGCATTAAGGACATAACCTCTTCATTCTTGATCAATATCTAGACACCATCTCCCCAACATAGCTTGGCTTCTCCCATCATTCTTAAAACTTGACTTGTTGAGTCTCAAACCTAATTGATTGAGTCATCATGGGGAAATTTGTCAACTTTGTGGCATAGTTTGTCAACTTACTAAGAAGCCTGTCATCTCGGTAATGCCCAAACTTGTCAATCCATTAATACAAAACTAATCACCTTTCCAACACATAAATTGAACTACACAAACTTAAGCTCTTCAAAGGAAACTGCTCATCAAGAGAATCTTGGAAATTGGTCAACACATACAATTGCCAAATCATCAACCTGTCAACCTGCCAACAAGATAGATCGGTAATAGATTAACTTACTCAAATGCAACTTTGTCAACTTGAGACCTAAACTTGTCAACTTGAAATAAACTTGTCCATTACCAATTCATCAAAACCTTGTCAACAACTGGGCTAGCTCAACATCAACTCATCAACAAAGGAAATCTTCTAGTTGCCAACTTAACAATTAAAAACTTGAAATATAGTCTACTATTGGCTTGTGACATGTCAATTATCAATTCGACAAGTGTTAATCCATCATCCAATTGGTGCGTAAACTTGTTCCAAGTGTCAATACTCAAATGCAACTATCCATCTAGACTAGTCTAAGCACCAAAATAGGAAAGTGTCCACCAACCTTCATAGCAAGGACTCATTTTGATAGTCAAAGACATCTTGTCAACTCATCAATTTGTCAAGCCTTGAAATTTTTCAACACATAGCCCCAATTGTCTATCCATTAAGGTATGAGCTACATGTCCACCTTGTAGCTTGACAGCTTACCAACTTGCTAGTTGATCAACTCATCAACTGAGCCATAGCTTGAGTGCTCACTCTACTTTGGAAAAGTAGGTCACGAGGAAAAAAACATCCTCTCAACTTAGGGGAACACAAAAAAGTCACTTGAGGAAATGCAACATAACTCAATCTTACCAATAACTCTCGGGCATGTCAAGGTAGTACCACAAGACGTTCCAAGTTGTCAAGAAGTTGAGTGTCGATTTGGAAAAACTAATCAACCCACTAACTCTTAAATCATCCCTCTTGTTTTTATGCATATTTGATAAGGTTTGCTTAGGGCAGGAAATTACATCATCTTAAAAGTTGTGAGAAGATCATGTTTGCAACCATTGATTGTGTGGGTGAAAGTGAATTATAGCATTGATTTCTTAAATCACACTTCTTTGGAAAGGAAAGAAAATAGCTTGAGTGAGCACAAGCCCCCACTAAATGACTTGTATTACATCAGTCACATTGCTTGGAAAAAGAGAGAAAGCTTGGTTGAACACAAGGCACAACTAGGGTTGAAGTTGTTGATTGAATTGAACATGACCACTGCAATCAAGACAAACAAATCCAAGTCTACCCTCAACAACTAGATAAACCCATTGCACAAGGACCAAGTAGAAACTATAGAGGTAGGACATAAAAAAGAAACTTCAAAAGATAACAACCTATCAATACAAGGATCAAATTGACCTAGGACTCTGAACCATGTTGCCAAAACCATAGTCAAACATCCCTCACTATGATCTAGTAGGATGGAAAAAGAAGTTGAGAGATGTACCTAAAGAGTTGAAGGCATCGCTTGAAAACTTTTGAGCTACTACCAAATAGAGATGTTATCGAAGTTTTGTTAGCTGCATTAGAAGACCAATATAGCACCTAAACAAAGCAAGGACACACTAGATAAGTTGTTCGATTTGACTTTAGCCATCTAGTGTGAGAAAAGAGAGTATGCAATGAGAGATGGATGACATAAGAGGATTGTTGCACAATGTTAACATCATTGGATCCTCTACCAATTCAGTAATTGAGTCAGTATCACTGAGGCTATTAGATAATTCTTATGCTCTCCACAACATTGGGACTCACATGGCAAACTCATTGTTGGCAAGACTCAGTGTTGTGTCAAGATCAAAGGGCCAATTGAAAATCCCATTATTCACTAAGCAAATAGATAAGTGTAGAGCAAGCGATGACCCATATAGCCTCATAGAGCAATTTGAGAAGGTGCATGAGGTGTCACTACAAGATATAGGCCTTATACCAACGTTAAAAGTGACGAAAATGTAAATAACAAAATTTTCCCCATCGTCGCAAAAGCGTCGTTATTGGCGACGCCATAGAACAGCCGGTATCATTGTCGGTATTAGCGTCGGTATCAGCATCGCATCAGCGTCGGTATTAGCGTCGGTATCAGCGTCGGTATTAGCGTCGGTATCAGCATCGGTATTAGCGTCGGTATCAGCATCATATCAGCGTCGATATCAGCGTCGCATTTGCAATGCTGATACTGATGCTAATACCGACGCTGATAGTGATAGTTTGCGACGAAAATAACAACGCCAATAACGATGCGAGCAGTAAATTTGCAATGCTAATAGCGATGGTAACAAGGGAAAAAAATTTGTGGCAGGGCAGCAAGCTGCCCTGCCACATATAGCACTGTGTGCTTTATTTGAGCCATACAAAATAGTTTCTGCACTGTGTACAATGCTCGTGCAAACAAAAACAAAGTATACTGAAATCATAACATTGATACATTAAATAAATACGTGATTGAATAATAAGCGATTGGTACAATCATGACAAGATATCACTAATACATAGAAAATGTCTACACAGATCAGGTGACCAAAAAATAAAGGTGTGTGAGCTCCAGGGATCCAAGGGCGAGCTACATATCCTCGCCCTCCGAAAGCTCATCTCACCGCAAAGGAGCATTGAACGGACTCTGCAAAAAAAGAAACAACAACACATCAATCCACCATACAATAATGCATTCTAATTAAACATGGTAACTACGGACAAGAAAGATGAGTGACTTACACGGCCGCCGTATCTATACAATTGGTCGATCAATGAAGTGAGGCTGTACCTCTCTAGATATCGAGTCTCAAGGCCGGTCGGATCCCGATTTGTAATGGAGTGCTGCAAAGAAAACAAAATGCTAACTGTTAGAAACATGATTGTCAGTACAAAGGATATTACAAAAAAATAAACAAGAAAAACTTACAAAGTCCTCCAAATATGTTCTGTGGCCGCCACTCCCAAGATGATGGAACACTCCAGCCTCGAGTCATGCCCTTGCCACCTCACGCTATTGACTCCAATGTCCTGGAGAATCTATAGCCTCCTCCCTCAGTCATCGCCAGTCGTCCGCGTCTAACCACTCGAGCTTTGCAGCCCCACTCTTGATTGCCTTGCGTGCGTCGGATCGTTTGTGTGACATATATGCACACATGCAATCCATCATCTAGCCCGTAGAAAATCTATCTATTGAGGTTGGAATCGGAAACTCCTCATGCAAGGATGATACTATGTAGTCATTGCTCCCCTCCGGTATGTTCTTCCAATGATCTAAGACGTTGTGCCGAAAAACTTATTGGCACAACTCTCTCATGCGAGCCATCACCCTGCTACCCTCATCATTCATGATTATGACTCCTGACCTATCATCGACTAGATATACATATCCCCCTGGGGTATGCCTAAGATGGGTCCTCTCCCATCTACGTCCATGCTCCTGGGCATATCTCGGAGACACCTGTGCATCGGTGTACCGACCGGGGTAATATTTGTCGGAGTGGCACCCCTAGGGGTACCACCTGCTGACAGCTAAGCAAAAGCCAGAGTAACTGGAGTAGACGTCCCCACAGGTGTGACAAATCTTGGAGGTGATGCAACTCCAGCTAAACAACGAGATGGAGACACCACATCCATGCCTCCACAGCATCCACCTGAGCCTGAGCCACGCTCCCTGGAACCGCCACGAGAGCGAGGAGTCGTACCTGTATCCCGTGTCGATCGCGGGCTCACTGCCTCCGTATCTCTGCAGTATCCCCTTGACCCTGAAGCACTCCCTCCCTTTGGGCCAAGTCTGGAGTGTCGAGCTCGTCTGCTCGAAGTTGAAGTATCCGATCGCGTTGAAGTAGATCTAGCAGAGCACCCTGACGAAGACCGAGACAACTCCTGGTCTACCATGTCTCTGAATCTCACGATCTGGTTTGGAGACATGCGCATGAAGATATCCTTTAACTCCTCATCACTAATCCCTCGACTCATCCTGAAAATGTCACCTGCACAGATAAAAAATGATGTTAGAATAATCAATTTAAATCATACAAAGCATAGTAATATAAATCCTTTTTTAAAAAATCTCACTTAAAATGCATATCTTATGTACCCTTATAAGCGATTGGTCAACGAATTGAGTAAGTGGATGCTCCAAGTATGAAGTATCCTATGGTCCCATGTCAATCTCCTGACACAACTCCGCATACACTGGAAGGTCGATAGACATGTCACCACAAAAGGATGAGTCCACCTCATTCTCAAAGAATTCTTGGACTCCTGTATTTCCATCATTGTTAGCCAATGTTGGCTCCAAGCTTTCGGTGGCCTCCACCCCTTGCAATATCGACCCCTCTATTTGCATATTGTCTTCATCTATGCTCGGAACATCGCTTTGATCATATACTCTCGCACTTCGGGGAGTTGAAGGTATAACATACCACCATTGAGGTTATCGGGGGTTTGGATAGAAGATTACTTGTTCACAAACGCGTACAAGAGAGTTTAAACCATTGTGACATGTACCATGTCGTAATACAATTAACAAACAAATGAGTCCATGCACCTGTTCACAATGGGCCGGCAACACAAAGGTGTCGTGCAAATCCGTCCATTTTTTTCTAGAATCTATTTTGAGAAATCCAGATGGACCTCATCGAACTGTTGCTCTAGCTCCTCCAAGTACCACTTTGAACCACTGCACATCGAATGGTATCATGGAGAAGCTACGGTAATCCATTTTTACAATACTTTTCAAGCTCCCAAAATACTCCATCTCATCTACAACCGTGTTTGGATCCATTGTTCGTCGCCGGTTCTCTTGCTCGAACCTTGCCATGATACCACAATCCATTGTGGAGTGCATTTTTTCAATACGCTCACGTGAAAATGCCGTCCACGCAACCACGCTGCACTATATATTTTGTATTGTACATTGAAACAGTATGCAATCGTTGATATATGGATGTTGTTGTAGTCCATGCCAAGCTTTCGTAAAACATGTCGTGCATCATCATGAGACAGGCATAATATTTGCAGGTAGTAATATATAATATTTCAATAACCTAAAAAAAATCATAAACATATTGAAAAAGCACAAATGTTTTTAATAATAGTGCCAAAAAAATAAATCAATGAAGCGTATGTACAAGGTACCTGAACAACTCCGGTCACACTCGCGTCGCTCCACTCATATTTTGCTTGCACACTTAAGAGTGCAAGCAGTGTCTTCAGGCGAGATACTCGGCACCCATCATATAATGGTATGGATGCTTCCTCTCTAAGCGGATCAGAAGTCTCGACATCCATGGGAATCAATGCATTGATCATTGCCTCCATCTCAGGCTCCAAGATTGTAAGTAGGTCTGGAAGGTTGTCTGTCTCCTTTGGCATTGACGGTATAGATTGGATTTGCAAGTGGTGGACGCCCACGAACTCTTCTAATTGGCGCAAAGGGTGCACTCCTCCTTGGGACGAGACATCACCTCCCTGGATGGAAAATTTGCCAGCCAGACCCAATCTTATTGTATATGGTATTCAATTAGCTTGCGAGTACAATGCATGATTGATATTAACTTTTCTTACCGTTTATTGAAAATCCGCAATCGCCTGATCAATGTTCTCAGATTGAAACTCGCCAAATTGTCGTACGTGTTCTATAGACAATCGACGTTTTCGTCTAATTGCCAACTTGCATTGAGAGCAAGGACATGGAACACATTGATTAAGATATGCCTTGCGATCTTGAACAACAGGACCTTCATCGTTTTCCATTTCGTCTAAGTTACAACAAACAATTTGTTTTTGTTATCATTCTTTTTTTCCTTAAATTGTTATCCTTTCCTTCCATCTATCTCTTTTTTTTCTTTCTTAAATTGTTATCCTCTCCTCCATCTCTCTCTCTTTTTCTACGTTACGCCTACGACTACAACCGCGACCACGACCACGACCACGACGACTACGACTACGACCACGACCACAGCTACGACTACGACGACGACCACCACCACCATGACTATGACTACGACTATGACTATGACTACAACTACGACTACGACCACGGCTACGACTACGACTATGACCATAGCCACGACCACGACCACGATCACGACCACGACTACGACTACGACGACCATAACCACGACCCACAACCATGACCACGACCACGACGACCACGACTACGACCACGACCATGACCACGACCACGACGACCACGACCACGACTATGAATACGACTGCGACTATGACTACGACCACAATACGACCACGACCACGACTACAATGATGATGACGACTATGACTACGATGACCACGACCACGACTACGACTACGACCATGACCACGACTACGACCACGACCACGACTACGACCACGACCACGACCACGACCATGACAGCCATGACTATGGGTAGGTTGCACTCACTAAGAATAGGATTGGCGATTCACCTCATCTTCTCTCCATCATCAATAGAATTCTCCTTTACCATTTACAACTCACCCATCTTCTCTCCACACTATTGCACACTACAATCTCTATGAGAGCATGAGATTGGGATCTCCACATATACCAAAGCATGATCTCTAGCTTGATGGTTGCATATATACTACTACTACTCATGGAATAAACCTTAAAATAGTTATTATGCTCAAATATATGCTTGTTAGAGCAGAAATTTGTTCCTAAGACTATTCTAAGGAAGAAAGAGGGTTAATGATAAAATAGTGTCATTCCTTGCAAGTGATTTTATATTATATTTATTAATTAAATTTGATAGTTGAAGATGAGTTTCCTAAGAGATCTTGTGGTGATGCTGTTTTAGTTTTGCGAAGCATATGAATGATACTGTGTTAGTTTTTTGTATTTGTCTTTTTAAGAAGAGATTGATTTTTATGGAATATCCAAAGTTATTTTTGGGATTATGTTATGAAAAATGAATGTTTTTCATATTGATAGGCTGATTGCCTTCGTTGTATATTTGCGTGGTGGAGGCTAGGGCAAGCCCCATGTATGAGAGGTCTCTTTGCAAGAAAAACATTATGCTAGGAGGCATAAGTATGCTAGGGCTCTCTAGCCATATATCCCTTAGGTTTGTTGAGGATCGGCCTAACCCCTATGAGCCTAGGATGAGCTTATTGTAAGGTCATATTTACTTTTCTCTCTTTCTCTCCCTCTCTCATTTCCTTTTCCTCCCTCACCCTGACCCTCTCTTTCTCTCTTTCCTTATTAGGTTTAATGATTTTTCTCTCTTTTTCTCTCTCCTCTCCCTCTCTCATTTCCCTTTCTCTCTTGCTCTCCCTCTCTCATTTCCTCTCCCTCTCTCACCCTCACTCTCTCTTTCTCTCTTTCTCTATTAGGTTTAATGATTTTTTCTCTTTTTCTCTCTCCTCTCACTCTCTCATTTTTTTCTCTCTCCTTTCCCTCTCTCATTTCCTTTTCTCTCTTTCTTTCCCTCTCTCATTTCCTGTCCCTCCCTCACCCTGACCCTCTCTTTCTCTCTTTCCCTATTAGGTTTAATGATTTTTCTCTTTTTTCTCTCTCCTCTCTCTCTCATTTCTTTTTCTCTCTCATTTCCCTTTCTCTCTTTCCCTTCTCTCTCATTTCCTCTCCCTCCCTCACCCTCACCCTCTCTTTCTCTCTTTCTCTATTAGGTTTAATGATTTTTTTCTCTTTTTCTCTCTCCTCTCCCTCTCTCATTTCCTTTTCTCTCTTTCTCTCCCTCTCTCATTTCCTCTCCCTCCCTCACCCTGACCCTCTCTTTCTCTCTTTCCCCATTAGGTTTAATGATTTTCTCTCTTTTTCTCTCTCCTCTCTCTCTCTCATTTCTTTTTCTCTCTCCTCTCTCTCTCTCATTTCCTCTCCCTCCCTCACTCTCACGCTCACCCACACCCTCTCTTTCTCTCTTTTCCTATTATGTTTAACATCTTCTCTCTTTTTCTCTCTCCTCTCATTCTCTCATTTCCTTTTGCTCTCTTCCTCTCCTTCTCTCATTTCTTCTCCCTCCCTCTCCCTCTCCCTCTCCATCCCCCTCTCTTTCTCTCTCCCTCCCTCTCCCTCTCCCTCCCTCTTCCTTTCTCATTTCCTCCCCCTCCCCCTCTCCCTCTCTTTCTCTCTCTCTCCCTCTCTCATTTCCTCCCTCTCCCTCTCCTTCTCTCTCATTTCCTCTCCCTCTCTCAATATACACAAATTATACAAAAATAAATAAAAAAGAGAGAGAATGCACTCTCCCTCCCTCTCGTTCTCTCATTTCATCCCCCTCCCTCTTCCATTTCCTCCCTCTCTTTCTCTCTTTCTCTCTCTCTCTCCCTCCCTCCCTCTCCCTCCCTCCCCCATTTCCTCCCTCTCCCTCTCCCTCTCTTTCTCTCTCATTTCCTCTCCCTCTCCCAATATACACAAATTAGATAAAAAAAAGTAAGAGAGAGAGAGAATGCACTTTCCCTCCCTCTCCCTCTCTCATTTCCTCCCCCTCCCCCTCCCTCTCCCTCTCCCTCTCTTTCTCTTTCTCTCCCTCCCTCTTCCTCTCCCTCTCCCTTTCCTCCCCCTCCCTCTCCCTCTCCCTCTCCCTCTCTTTCTCTCTCATTTCCTCTCCCTCTCTCAATATACACAAATTAAGCCCTAAACAAGTAAAAGAGAGAGAGAGAATGGACTCACTGTAAAGATTTGCAGGAGGGTTTGGCGGCTCCTCTTCGCAACGGTGGCTCCTCCTCTCCTTCGCGAACGACGGCAACGGCGGTGGCAGTGACAAGCCTTCTTCCTCTCCCTCTCTCACCCTCTATGCAAAACGCTCGCTCTCCCTCTCGAAAAGTTTCATGAATGTGCGAAATGAAATGCGCTCGGGTTTCGGCCCGCTTTTTTTCTATGTGGGGTGTCGCTATTTGCGTCGCTATTAGTGTTGCATTTGTGACGCTAATAGTGACTCAAATAGCGACTCTGCTATTCTGCGTTGCTATTGCTTTGTTTCCTTGTAGTGTGTACAACCTCACTACTAATTATAAGAAGGCCCGAGTCTTCAACCTCTCCTTGAGCAACAAGGGTAGAACATGGTTCACTAGACTAGATGCCAAGGATAAAGCATGTTTTTCCAACCTCAAGGATGTATTTATCATGCGGTTTGGTAAAGCCAAATATGGGGACAACCTCATTGTACAACTCATGAAACTGTTGGAACAAGAGAAAGAAAGCAAATGTGAATATGTCTCTAATGTTTGAAGCTTGTATAAATGAATCCCTCTTGTTGAGAGGTTAAATCCCAAGACTATCCCAAAGAATTTGTAAAGGGAATTTGAGATGAATGCATCTATGAGCCCATAACATGTAGTTTCACTTTAGATAGGGCAAAATGAATGCTATTTTAGACAAGGACATGCACTGGATGATCTCATAGAGAAAGGAATCAAGGCAAGAAGGAGAGAATTGGAAGTGATGTTGCATCATCAAAGAGCAACACAAAACCAAACACAACACAAGATCTCCTCACTACATTTAAGCAACACCATACTAAAATAGCAAGGCCAACAAATGCCTTTTACTTTGGCCTTATTGGCCAAGCATTTAATGCATGCATTGCAAGAATGACCACCTTCCATTCGAGTGTTCTCGATCTCCATGAGTTTGCACAAACTATGGGCATATCGAACATGGCATAGCTTGTTGCCAAGCTCTTAGACAGTTACCCTATGTAAATGCACTCAATAGAATAGGGAACCATATTACCCTAGGCCATAGCAATTTGCCTCTAATAAGCATAAGCTAGTAGTACAAAGAGTTGAAATCAATCCATTTGGAATACCTCGACCCCCAACCTCGATAGTCACTCACCCTCTGAGGGACGCTCCTACCCACTACATTAAGGAGCCAAGTGAAGAATGTGAATATTCAAACCCCTATGTGACTTATGATGAGGAGGATAGCGTAGCTCTTATGGACTATCGACCCATACCAATCATGGTATTAGGGTGAGGAAAAGGAAGAGTGCCAACCCAATATAAAGATTTCATTGAGTGTTGGAACTGGGTGTACCAGGACATGAACCAAACCTCCCAACAAAAGTCAACCAAACTAACGGTGCCTCGAATGTGAGATAACCCATATTATGTATCCTGACTATCTTAAGAGGAAAGCTAGCATGATAAGGCCATTGTCCCATCTATGCATCTCACTCTCTTTAGGGTAGAGATGTTTCACAATGAGGACACAATACCTATACTTGTCAATGTTGTGACAAGGGCTCAAAGCAAGAAAGCTAGTGTTGGTATCCCAAGATCATTGATTACTAATGGATTCATGACTAGGAAGAAGAACACCGAGAAGAGAATGAAGAGAGTATCTGAAAAGATCCTATTGCAAAGCAAAGGGATTATTGCCACAAAACTAATGAACAAAATTGTGTCCAAAGCTAATATTGCCACCATTGCATCTAAGGCAAATGAATATCCCACTCTCAAGCAACAATTGGAAATAATTGATAAAGTCAAGAAGTGGGTGCAAAAAGCTCAAAAAGCTAAGTAAGTGCCAAATTTTACAGTCAATATGAGTGACATAGGATTGTCAAGCACTGGGCCACAATCTTACCCTAGATAAGAACCTAAAATAGAAAAGCTAACCTTCAATCCACCTAAGGATAGAATGAGCCAAAGCCTCATAATCCCCAAACACATTAGCAACAAGCAAAGTCACTAGTTTCATTGTAAGGATGCGGAACCCAACCTTATTGCCATTATGGCTTCAACCAACGTGATATTGCCACTTGGGTTTTTATGCATAGTACCCCAAACCTATGGAAAGTGTTTAGACATTGGATAGAGGGCGGGGTGGAACCACAACAACCACCACTCCATGTGATTTGTAGAAACAATATGAGTGCGAAAGCAACTAACCCTTCTCCAAGAGACCTTAGAGTCAACACCTTTTGGGAAGGTGGCAAGCATCATGCCATTCTTTTTGTGGATGCTCTAGTTGACTCATTAAGAAGAGGAATCATAGACATAGGCAATAGAGTAACCATAGTCAATCATTTGATGGTAATGCAGGAAGTGGACTATGATTTAATTTTAGACCGCCCTTAGATGTGGCATGCCCTACTCATTGAGGGATGGGGTAACAAATTGATCTTCTTAGGGAATCAACGAGATGTAGCAAGGGTAGGGATGAAAAGCTAGAAAGCCATGCCCATTGATCTTGATGCTATATCCATTGTGCTTAGAGGAGATACAAATTGTACACCCACACTAAAGTCCCTCAACTATGTCCCTTGCTTGGATGATGAACAAGACTAGATGTACATTCTTGCCACTCTTGACTTACAATTTAGAGAAGAACAAAAGTACAGAAAGGTGAATGAAATACTAAGTCAAGATGGCAATTAAGAGCTTACTGCACACATAGTCTAGCTTAACACCTTTGACTTGAGAGTACGTGTCTTGATGAGATGAATCACGAACCTTCATGACCTGACATTGTATGATTCAATGTCCCTATCAAGCATTGGGAGTTGAGAAAGATCCTTACCCAATTACAATGGTGTCTAAAGAACAACCTTGAGGCCAACATGTTAGTATTCAAAGAGTTACTTCAATAGCATAGTGGAAATGGAGAACATTGCACCAAGTATTATTCAATTACTATGTTGATTTGGTCACATCCTTGATGAAGGTCAATGAGCTAGAAGAAGAGGATATAAGTGAGCCTACAGAAAGTTTCATCGATGAGGAAAGTGAATATGATGAGGATGATGAGTCTAGGTAATATGATTCAACTGGCAAAACCATAGAATAAATCACGCCAGATCCTGAACCCAAAAAGGTGGATGAACCACTTATGGATGGAGGAGTTGTCAAATTGAAGTTAGAGCTCAAATATTGGAGGTGCTCAATCTCAAGCAAATAGGATTTCAGCTCTTAGACCTTATTCTAGCTCTTCACATCCTTGAGATTGCAGAAGCGCAAAATGAAAATAAAAGTTCACTTGAAGAATCAAATAAGACAAGTTCATAGTTGGACAAGAGCATGAATTCTGATGTGGAGATTCCATAGCCAAGAAATCCTGTATAAAATTACTAGTACATTTGAGGCAAAGAAAGCTGAAGGAGACCCAAAAAAAATAGAGACTCTAACAATGAGAATTAGAAAAAAATTTCAAGATCTCTCAAAGAGATTCATTCGCTTTGAAAAGAGGGACTGTGCGATCATTCTATTGGGAGCTATACATGAAGGCAAATCTAGTGAATTAATTGAGGGACCTGCAGAGCTCAAGGAAGTTAATCTTATTGATGAAGGAGAACCTCCTAAACTCCCATATACTATCGAGAACCTTACAGAAGAAGATGGAAAAAAACTTATCACACTTCTTAAAGAATTTTGAGATGCATTCACATGGAGTTACACTGATCTTAAAGGAGTACCACTGCATGTGCTCAGCCATACTATCCCAATAGATCCAAACATCAAACCCACAAAACAAAGACCATATCCAATGAATCCCACATATTCGCATCTCATACAAGAGCTGTTGGGGACAAGCTTCTCAAGGTGGGGTTCATTTATGAATAGAATACACAAATTGGGTATCTCCCATCATAGTAGTACTCAGGAAAATTGACAAAATTTCAATGTGTGTGCATTAGAAAAAGATGAATGCAACCACTAAAAAGACCACTACCCATTGATGTATGTCAAACTCATAATTGGGAAGGTGATAGGCAAGAAGGCTCAATGGATTCTTAGGTTATAATCACGTGTAAGTACACCCTAATGATAGGCATAAAACAACCTTCGCCACTAAATGGGGGTTGTTCACTTACATTGTTATGCTTGCCGGCACAAAAAGCACATATACATCATATTGCACACATTCAAATCATAAGCCAAAGGCAAGACTAAAGCACATCTAGATCTTAATAGAATAGAGGTGTGTGCACAAAAAAGTTTCAATGTGGTTCAATGTACAAAATATATGTTAAAGTAATTTAGAGGCTTTATCCAAAGTCCAAACATCATGATTAGAATTTCATACATGCTTTATCCAAACTAGCTCATTTGCCTAACCGTGCATTGCACAATCTCTTCCCTTTGCTCACAAAAGAAGAATTCATGTGCTCACAAAAGAAGAATTCATTGCCTAACCGTTCATTGCACAATCTCTTCCCTTTTCTCACAAAAGAAGAATTCATGTGCTTCACATGTAAAATACAAGGAACTTGGTGCCTAATGTGTCACTTATTTGTTTGGAAAAAATCTCTAAATTTAATATCCAAGACCACTCATATTAAGAGAGAAAACTCACTTGCAAAGACATGATGGGTTTAACACCAAGGTAGCATAAGTACAAAAGAAAGACACGATCATTCCCTTATTGTGGCATTGGACTATGCTAGAAAAGGCTAGCATAATATAAGAATTGCTCCACTCAATTCCAATACTATGCACAGGATGTACATGCAAGTCATAAGAATACATTGAAATCCTATAGTATCATGTAATCAAGTTGCCTCCACCAAATTTACATGTGAAACTCAATTTCAAGTAAATATACATAGAAATGGTAATGTTACATATAGCCCTTCTTTTGAAGGCAAAAAACGTAAAATTAGCTACATTAAAACTTGCATGAGATTTGGATCATAAATATTCGACATCAAGGCACACATGAGCTTTGAGACAAGGATATAATAAATAGAAGGCAAGAATATTATGGTTTAGATAAACAACTTTAGTAGATGGAGTTATCTCACAAATTAATATGTTATGTTGATTCACAAAGACAATTCACACAAAGATGTAGTATTAAAATTCCTATGTTGCTCCACAATATTGAATGGACCAACCTAATGATATGGAAAGTGGACTTGTGCTCCTTCTACATAGCAATCATATGATGCTCCCAAGTCTCTTTTTCATTTTCTAAACCTCCTTTTCTCTTTAAAAAGAAGAGATCATAAGTAAATAAAAGAATAGCACCTTAAGAGCCAAGGCACATGCTAAGGAGGGAGATCATACTCTCTCTCTCTCTCTCTCTCTCTCTCTCTTAGCTTGTATATGAATATGAATTCAAGCAAATAGGACTTGATTTCTATGCGAGTCCTTGCCAACACCTCACTATTTCTCTTCCTTCACGGCCTCAAAGCCAATTCTTGCAGCAAACAAGCAATCCTATGCATTTCCTTAACCCCCTCTAAGACATGGCAAGACCTTACTTGGCAACACTAACATCATTTCTTTTGTGAGCCAGAGTAAGGTTCCTTGAGCACACACACCAAGGTGCTTTCACCATTGCAATGTTTGTAGTGCAAATATGCACACCAGGGTGCTTTCATAACCACCATTTTGGATGTTGGCATATGCAAACATGCACACTAAGGCACTTTCATAACTACCATGTCTTCACCTCATTAACTTTGGTGGGAATCCTATCAAATGTGTTGGAGAAGCAATAAAGGGCCTCTCTAAAGCGTGACAACAAAGTAAGAAGCATCAAAACCCATGTTGATCATTACAATGGATTAAATCTTTGGATGCTACTCCAATACATGACCATCTCATCTATGATATTGCAAAGCCCATGGATGCAATTTACCATGAGCACCTCCTCTTTCTTAAGGCTTAAGAAATAAGCATCAATATGTCTCCCGCATGCTAGCTATAGCATTCTATTCAAAGGGGACATTGTATGCTTTTCCATACTCTGCTAGCCTTCTTCCCATATGTTCTACCCCCTCTCTTGAACTCAACCTAAGTTGAGGAAACAAAATATTTGGGATAACATAAGGATAGACCTCCACCATAAGGCAAGAAGCGCAGTAAAATAATAAAAAAGTTTGGCAAAAGGGCAAACTTCCACCACTGGAAGGTTAAAAAACATTCAACATCTTGGCAATGTCTATTGTTGGACATGGCAATATAGAGATGAGCTCTTGTGCCTAAAAGGCATGCAACTAATCCTTTTGCAAAATACTATAAAAGTCACTTAGCTACATGTGCATAATGTGACCTTGGAAAGGCCATAAACTAGGGCAAGGCATCCTTGAAATAATACTTGAATACATTGCATTCCCCATCCCTACTCGTAGCTCTTACTCCACTAGGACCACCACCTTGGGCGACAGCTAGCCGCCATCCCCAATGCCTTCTCGACCCCACTTCTCGCAAAGTGAATCATGAGATTTTCTAAAGTCCTTTGCTGCGATAGCTTGAGTAGAGCTCAGAACATGCCCATAACACTTTTTGTCTACTTTTGAACGAATTGATTTTATTTTTTTCTTAGAATTGATTTGAGTAACCTATGTTATTTGTTTTCCACATTAATGCATAGGCAAAAACCAACATGATAGGAATTTGCATGCAAGGAATAGGCTATATCAAAACTTCATGAAACCATTCTTAACTTGGTGATGCAAGATTAGTCAAACAAATAGGATTCTAAGGTTTTTCTCATTGAGAATGTCATGCTTTTGATGACAAATTTCTTTATAGAAAGATGTAAGAAAATGTTTGGGGAGACTTATTTTAGTTGTGAGGTGGTTCTAGGTTTGTAAAGGTGAAAGTGAGGTAAACAAAGGCTTCTTTACATCTCCTTGTGGGTCCTCTAGCTACCAGCCTTCAAAAATTGCTTCAATATGCACCAATGTAGCACCATCATGTTACCATTTAGAATTAAAATTAACAACACCATGTAGATATGTAACTCAACCTCCTGTCACACTCAAAGACAACATGCACACCCCATAATAATGTGTTGTATTGTTGAATTTCAACTTATCTCATGAGACCAATTCATTTGAATATGGCTTTACAAGGGAACTGTATCCATTCATCAACTTTTTAAAACCCATAACATGGGTGTGGATCCACTCTCCTCCTCCCTCTTTTTATTTGTTTGCTCTCTTACATCACACAAAGATGAAGATCCATATATGTATATGTTATTTAACATAAAGTGCTTCAATTTCAAAACAAGTGTCAAGCATGGTGAACAATTGTTGCAAATTAACTTAGTGGCCATATTGTGGCTTGGTCTATCCTACAAAGGATACTTGTGACATGCAATGTAGTATGTATTCTTTGTAGCTACAAAATCATGTATGTTTGATCATTCTGATATATGTGGTAAGGAGTGCCAAGTGCAATAAGACTTCCATCCTATTTTAAGGTACATTTTTTTCATCTATTTTTGGGATGCAAAACTTAATAATGCTCATACACACCCCAACTCACAATATATGTGGAGAGCACATCATGCACCTTATAGGAGTTAAAACATAGGGATTGATCCTTTAAAATAAAATGTTATACTCAAAACAAAGCATCATTGTTGTCTAGATGGGGCTAACTTGATTAGGAAGACCCTAAATTCATGACTTGAGATTATGGAACATATGTTTGTAAACTTAGGACCTATACCAGGACATGCACAACAACATTTACTTGTTGCATTGAAAGATTTTTTGAAAAAATGTTGGTTCTTTTCTAAAAATAGAAATACTTAAATATAGGTTAAACCTATGATTGGGTGCACTATGCCTCCCCCAAGGATAGTTGTGTGGGCTACAAGCTAAGGGAGCTAGAATTTTTACACCAGATTGCTAGGATCAATACCAGATGTGAGAGGTCTATCCATAGGGACCCATCATAGGCTAGGAGGTGCTAAGGAGCCAGGGGGCTTTGGCCATACATCGTCACCAATCGATTTGGAGGACTGGACTTCAAAGTTAGAGTCCAATTTTGACATTTTTCCTAAGTCAAATGACCAAAAGATTCACTTTGCTACACTTTAGCTTGAGGGCTTTGCTCATACATGATGGAGGTACATAAAGAGGGAAAATCAGCAAGTTGATAGTTGGGAGGAATTCAAGGCTAAGATGGCTCAAGCATGGAGGAAAAAAAGTTGGCTAGAAGATGGTATTAATTAGACCAAGGAAGCCTATCGGTTAGAGAGTGTACAAATCAGTTTTTGAATCTTACCATGTATGTAGACAGTGTGAGAGATTATGCAAAGTTGCATAAGTATATCTATGGTTTGGAGCCTAATTTATCAGTTGATGTTATGGCCCAAAAACCCTCTACACTATTTCAAGCTATTGAGCTAGCAAAGAGATATACTCGAAAGTGTAGGAAGAATATTCCCATGCAAGCTTCTTTTGGATATCAAAGGTTTATTGGTAAATAGGGCAACTTTGGTGGCAATTATGGAGGATCCTGTACTTCATTTAGCAGCCCCAAAGTCCCTATATACCCTACTTTCAATGCTTCAAGATAGTAAAGTGCTTCAAAGTCAACAATTCGCCATAAAATAGAGCCTAAGCAAGGTGGTAATAGACCTTGAAATAATTCAGCAAACAATGACAAGTTTATACCTATGGATCTTTTTAAAGATCATAAAGAGAAGGGTCTATGTTTCATATATGGTGAAAAATATACAGGTGATCATGCATCCAAATGCACTTATAAGAATTTCAAGGCCAAGAATTTGTAGAAGATGAGGTCATTGAAGAACCAATAATGAGTGCATAAGCTAAATTTGAAGAGCATGATGGGGATCCTGATCTCAATTCGTCTTATGAAGTTTCAGATGGATTTCCATTTGACCCTAGTGGGCATGTCCTTTTGATCTTGGTGGGACATATTTATCTACCAATCTCAATTTGTCTTATGAGGTTTTAGATGGATTTTCATTTGACCCTAGTGGGCATGTTCCTTTTGAACTTGGTGGGACAAATTTACCTAATGCTGCCATTACCATTTGTTCTATTTCTATGGATGCTTGGACAAGTTCAAAGAGCCCTAATACACTTCGTATAAAGGATACTATTATTCATGGAAATGATGTGTTTATCGTGATAGATAGTGGTAGTACTCATACTTTTGTGAATAAGTCGGTTGTGGATATGTTACACCATTTTTCCACAGATTTATAGTAGCCCAGTACAAGTAGCTAATGGTGAAGAGAAAATCAACACTTAAATGTCTCCATAGATTCCCATACAGCTAGTTGAAAATTATGAGGTACAAGTGAACCTAATTACTTTGGAAATGGGACCCATAGATATCGTGCTTGGGAGTGATTAGCTGATGACTTTAGGGAAAATTGATATGGATTTCATGTAGTTGTACATGGAGCTTGCCATTGATGGGCAACCTATCTATCTATAGGAAATCCCTAGTAAATCTAATTTTTAGCTTGTTATCATAAAGTAGCTTAATAACTAGTTTAAGAGGTATTCTCAAATTCTTGTTTTGATGATTAGTCTAAGAATTCAGCTAAGCATCCAGCTTTGAAGGCTCTACTTGAGGAGTATAGGGATTTGTTTGAAGTGCTTGCCTCATTACTTCCCAAGGGAGTAGTGAATCACCCTATAGATTTCGAGCCACATTCAAAGCTAGTCAATAAGCCACCCTACAAATTGTCTAAATGCAAGCATGAAGAAGTGGCCAAGCAAATCAATGAGCTTTTAGAGATGGGGTTCATTGAGCCTAATTCTTCACCTTATGAATCTCTAGTCTTGTTAGTGAAAAAGAAAGATGGATCCTTCAAGATATGTATTAACTACAAGGATTTAAACAAGAGCATAGTGATGAACATGTATCCCATTCCAAAGTTGATGATTTTCTTGATGAGCTTAAGGTGACTAGATTCTTTACAAAAATTGACTTGAGATCAAGATATCATCAGATCCTCATGTGAGAGGGTGATGAAGTTAAAATAGTCTTTAGGACTGATTTATAGCAAGACACTACATGATCATTTGTCACATATAAGGAAGGTTTTTGATGTATTGATGCATCATAGACTCTTTGCTAAGGAGAAGAAGTGTTCTTTTACATAGACGAAAGTGGAGTACTTCGGTCATATTGTTAGTGAGAAAGGAATACACGCTGATCTTAAGAATGTGCAATGTGTCAAAGATTAGCCAACACATATCACTACTACTTCAATTAAAGGATTTCTTGGTCTATCATCATTCTATCATAGATTTATTAAGCATTATGTAGCTATAACAACTCCTTTGACTAACAAATTGAAGAATGAAGCCTTCTTTTGGGATACACTTACAGATTCTAGCTTCAACCACTAGTTAAAGAAACTTCTTACTTCTACTCCTATTTTGTTACACCCGGATTTCTCTAGAGAGTTTACCATATAGTGTGATGCTAGTGGCCGTAATATAGGGGTTATATTGCTACACAAGCATGTAGTTATTACTTTTGAGAGTCACAAGATTATATATAAGAAAATGGCTATGAATATCTATGACCAAGAGATGATGACTATTATTCATGCAATAAGAAGTGGCACCATTCCTAAGTAGTGTAGGTGGGTAGTTACTTTAAAAAACTACGATTTTGACATCACTTATACAAGGGGTAAGGACAATGTGGTAGCTGGTTCTCTTTCTAGAATGTGGGCATGCCATGTTTAAGCTATGATTGAGCTACATAGTGATTCAATTGAGGAGTTGCAAGAGGCCTATATTTTGGATGATGAGCTCAGAAGGAAAACTCACATTATCAACTTAAAAATGGCCTAATTTGGCTTAATGGCAAGATTGTTATTCCTTCTACTTCTTCTTTCAAGACTGAAAATTATTTAGAAGTTGCATTCTTTGCCTATAGCTAGATATTTTGGATTATATAAGACATGTTGTAATAATGGAAAATGTTTTCATTTGAAAGAATTGTGGAGAGATATTAAGGATTATTTCATGAAGTGTATGCCTTGTCACAGGAGAACAAGGATAGCACCCATAAGCTAGGAGATTTGTTGCAACCATTGTCTATCCTTGAAGGAAAATGGATACATATTACCATGGATTTCATTACTGTCTTACCTACTACCAAAAAGGGAATGAAATATCATTTATGTAGTAGTGGACATACTCATTTTAAGACAACCCATTTATTTCTATCAAGACCTAGTTCACTGCTTCACAAGTGACTGGTCAGTACATGGAGCAGATCTTTGGATTACACGGATTGCTATAGGTGATTGTGCATGATAGGGATACCAAGTTCATGAGAAACTTTTAGCAAGCGGTATTTAGCTCCATGGGTACTATGTTGGCTTCTTCTACAACCTATCATCCGTAGACTAATGGCCAAATAGAAAGAGTAAATAAGTGTTGGAGACTTACCTTCTCCATTTTTGTCATGATGTGCAACATGGGTGGAATTCATGATTACATTTGGTTGAGTTTTCCTATAATAACTCCACTCGTGCTAATATTGGAATTTTACCCTTTGAGGCTATGTATGGTTACAAGATACCCTTATTCACAGTCATTTTCAATTATAAGATTAATCCTCATGGGAAAGAGGAACTCGAAAGAATGCAGGCCCTTCTTGAATAGTGTAAGATGAATCTTAGAAAAGCTTAAGATCAAATGAATATGTATGTTGATGAGAAGAGGTGACCTTTAGAATTCTAGGAAGGAGAGTTGGTTTTGCTGAAAGTATCCAAGTCTCATTACTCTACTTTGAAGGATGGATCGAGTAACAAACTTGCTTACAGGTTTTATGGATCCTACAAGATCTTGAAGTGTATTGGAGACTTGGCATATAGATTGGAACTTCCCTCTTCCACTAGGATTTATAATGTATTTCATATTAATTAGCTAAAACCCTTTTATGGTATTTAGGTGGAAATAGTTGATGAGCTACCTCTTATGGATAAAGAAGGTCTTATTCTCACTACATCCCTAATAAAGAGATCACAGGTCAGTATGAAAAGAAAAAAAATTCTCGTTCTATCATTGATTATTTGATTAAGTAGAAATATTTGCAACTTGAGGAAGCTTCTTGGCAGCCAGATTCTATATTGGACGAGCTTCTCTACCTACGATGACATGCATTGGTGGTGGCTGAAGCATAGTCAAAACAGGAGCCAGTTATGGTATAAACAAGCTCTAGGCAACGGTTTGTTTAGAACAATTCTTACTCTACTTAATTTTTTAGAAATATGTCACGTATATATAGTCAAAATACTCTTCATTACCTATGTTTTAACATATGGCACATCTTATTTGGATACTTCTATCAAAAGATATAGCAATTCTCAAGGTCTGTTCTTATAGCAAGCTATCTATTCATTATAGAGTTTGTTTCTTGAAGATCTAAAGGCTATGATTTCCTTTTCAAGACATCCCAACTATGTATATGGTAGATGCTTTCCTTTATGTCTTCATTTCCATCAATAAATCTCAAAATTTTCATTCATTTTCCATATTTTTTATAACTGCAATCTAAGTAATATTCTATTTCATCCATCCTTCTTTGCCATTATAAATTTGTTTTTGTGAGTAAAAACCCTTTGAAAGGGATGGTTTGTAAGAAGGTAGAAAGACATATGTTTTAGTGAGAGATCATTAATAATATCTTGTCACATTGGCATATGTGTAAAAGATGTGAGATGTGTAACTTTTGACATCTTTATGCAATAATACAATTATTGTCTCTCACCTCACCTCCTTGTTCATAGTTTTCATGGCTTCTTTCTCTTCTTTCCTATCTTTCTAGTATTTCTCTCTCCTCCTCACTCATTCTCTCTTCTATTTTCTCTCTCTTTTGTTCTCCTTTCTCTCACCTCTCAACTCTCTCCTTGACATTGCTACCTCACTTCAGCACCTCCTTGAAGCGGACAAACAACCTAAGACTGTGAACTCAACCTCAGTAGAATAAGCAATCAAGCATGCTTCCTAGAGTTAGGAAGGCCATACACCTCATGGGCATGGGATTTTGTCATTTTATCAAGGCAAAAGACTAACCTACATTCGTATGGCACATGTGGCAAACAACAACACAACTTCCATTAGAAAGTTTACGGAGAACAATCCATGAGTAGAATGTAATATAAAGTAACAAAGTAACAATGGAAAATGCATGCTACACATCAAATGATATACAAACATGCATACATGCAACAACATCCATGCATGTAGCAACACAATTATGCACTTTGGCTTCTTTGAACCACTAGCTAAGGAGGATGAGATTTTAAACTATTTGTCTTTTTCCTATTAGAGGGCGCAAATATATCTGACTCACTATTAGATGATGGAATGGATATTGGCGTGCCTAATGGGAAAGAAGATGAAGGTGGAGGTCTATTCCAACCTTTGGATAAACTCTAGGGGTAATTCTTCCCTTTGCTATCCTGCTGTAGAAACCTCTTTTTTCCTACTTGGCCTACATGTTGTTGTGGCTTCATGATCCTGGCCCATCATGTTCATTTCTTGATCCCACTACTTTAAACTCTCAAGAACTTATGCAATCACAAAAATGCTTATATCTTTTTGAATATTATACAAGTGTTTTTTCCTTTCTTAATATTTCCTCTCATGATTTTTTTTTCATTTAAAAAAGAGCCATTTTTCTTCCTCGAGATTCACTACCTACTAGGTAAACATATTGTTTAAACTTTCAAAACTAAGAGAGATTATGATCTAATGTATCAAAAAATACAATTTATGTGCATTAATAGAGGGCACTTGAGCTTACTTGGTGTGATAGCAATATCACCTACATGCTATTTCTTCTCTCGCCCATATGCTTCATTATTCCAAGGCCATCTCTTTAGCACATGAACTCTGCACTTGCACCACTCATTTTGCTTCCTTTAGTTCTTCAATGGTCTTAATAAGCTTGTACATCCTCATATATGAATTAAGGACAAATAGGGAACATTTCTTGGATAAAAAATAGACTTATGGAGGTTTCAATATGACAAGGGATAATATCTTTTGACTTAAGGAAGGAATAGCCCTTTGCATGGAGTTTGAATGACAAATCAAGGGTGATAGGAGATAAGAGCATATCTAATTCAGTACTCCTTAGAGAGTAAGAGCTTAAGGGGGGTTTTAAAAAAGCAAGTCTTTCATTTGGAGTTTTTGAGACCACCTTTGGAGTTTTTATGAAATTCAAAACTTTTGGAGCACTTTGGATTTTTTTTGGAGCTTTATAGAGAGGAAGAGATATGAATATGTGATTATCTAGAATCAAATGACGTGAAACTTTTTAGATGGGTGTATCAAAGAGATGTTACACTGGAGATTCCTTTATTCATAATAACAAACCATGTGAATTGAGATGGAACAAAATTTTTCATAGTTCTATAAAACTTCCTGACCTATACTAAGCATTTTTCACACAAAGCACCCCATTTTTCTAACAATAAACCACTCAAAGAGAAGGTGGTTATTATGTACTACATCTACTCAATCTCAATGATTTCCAAAATGGCTAGCACCACCCCAAACTTGGGCATATCAATGGCTTATCATGGACTCCATTACATATTTGACCATGTCCAGGGCTGATTATCACATTGAAGCCACGCATGTACCCAAGTGTTGTGGGCATAGTTATCTCTAACATATCTAGTTGAGGTGTATCAGATCCATCTTTGCATTGATTTATTTTACTAAAAAAAGCCTCCATCTACCTTACACTTTCCCATGACTAGTGTAAACTATCCTTATCCCCATCATTAACTTTGTCGATTATGAGAAAGAGTGCCACTATTTTCATTTTAGTGTTTTTTTGAACCAAGAGCTCCTCAAGAGTTCGATGTGCCATCCTATTCAAGACAATCAAAGAGAGGATGATTGGATTGTAACAATGCTAGATATTCTTTCATGCGGTAAACATGGTATTTAATATCATGAGGAAGGAGTAATTGAAATGGTTAAGCACCATGATGATAATAGGGATACTTGTAAATGCTCTTGAACATTGGTTTCTCCTCCAGTTGATTCCAAGTTCTGCATAAAAAAAGACAAACATGTTAATTCAAATATTTACTAAGTACTAAGATGGCTTAGCTTGACCTTGTAAATTAAACCTTATATAGTGGATAACAAATGTGATTAGCCTATTGTTTCTTATCCATTTTCAACTCTTAACTAGGGGAGAGGTGGCCCAAAAGGCATGGGTATCCAAAATAAAAGATATCTTGAAAAGGAAAGGAACAAAAGAGATCCATGAAGGTTGATGTTGTCCCACAATAACATAGTGGAGAATTGTAAGTTATTATATCATATTTAGAATGAAGAAACACTCAAACAAAGCAAATTAGAAATATAACCTTATATGAAATATTTCTAAATTAACATTTGGAATAAATATAGCAAGTGATAATTACACACTCATAATAATGCCTTGACAACATCGAGGTGGCATAACACTACTTGTAATCACTCCGTGATTTACAAAAAAGGTATGAAGGTCCATGCTATCTTCTTTGTCTAGACAAAATATGTCACAATCCAAGTATAAAGTGCACATCCCTTAGAGAGCACTGGCTGATAAAGTGACATATGTTGATTATTATCTAGTCCCAATACTCTTAAGTACACATAATACAAATGTTTGCATGCAAGGTATGGCTTGTTTTCTCTTTCTCTCTTTTGAAAATTTGGGTGAGAGCACAATGGCTCACACTTGATTTGCACCTCATATAAGTGCTCTGTCATCACAAGAAAAGAGAACATAGCATCAGGCTACACCACCTTTTCTTCCACAAACACTACATCCAAAGACTCAGTTAGCTTTCTTTTCTACACCTCCTAAAATACCATGCCTCCACTTCTTGATGTGTTTTCTAGTTGAATAATCTTGTCCTAACACTCCCAAATGAACATTGATATTAGGGGTAGAGGGACAATCCCCATCTTTAACATTGAATCTAGCCTTTTTGAGAGATAGGATATCATCCTAAGACACATTTATCCCTTTAGCAATAGGCCAAACCGTCGGCAATACATGAACACATTGAACTTGTTTGTCAACATCCCAAGTGTGCTCAATGTTATGGTTGTAGAACGAAAACCATTGAGGGATTAATTTATCTTGGAATTTTCTCTAAGATCAAAAGTAAAATGCAACCAATCTAGGAGACTTACTATCAATTGAATTTGTGCATCTCTTCTACTTTACCATCCCAAAACATTTCCTTCTAGAATAGAAATCATTCTTCACAAAGCCCACAAACTTCTATGCACCTCTTCTTTAGGGATTAGTACATGTTGGTTGTTATCACTTCCACCAACCAATGCCCCTTCCTTGAAGTCAATGGTCATGCTTTTGTTTGAGCGGGCTCAAAGGTTATTTTGCGATGTCAGCCTTTTGACATTCTCTCCCTAGACTTCATAAGATAGCTTGGTTTATGGGCACTGAAATCATTTGTGCTTTTTCTTTTCCTTTACATTGTTTCCATTTAGAATTGGCTCTCCATAGAATGGATTGCCCACAACTACACCTTGGACTTCCCATGCAACATTAAGGAAGGAGCATTTCAAGCAAGCACCCTATTCAACAAGGTGTCCATGTTTGGTTGATTTCCATTGTACCTCCCTATCACAAAAGCCAATTGACGAGAACATTGAATGTAAGAGTTGATCAGGTTTGTCACACAGGGATCATATAAAGATGATTTTCTTATCCAATCCTCCTCAACTAGCCAACTTGCATGCATGCTCTTAGAAAAGTTAGTATTGGGGATTTGAGAATGCTCCCAAGGAGGGAGATGTGCGTGCAAATGCCATTGAGATTTTAGAAGTCGAGTAGAAAATATTTTATGAATTGTGAAAGAGAGAGGGAAACACACATGTTGGATTGGCCTAGAAGTCAATTCTACGTTCCACCACTTTAACCATTGTCTCAAATCTTTGATATTCTCATTTGGTAGTTTATGCGAATGCCACCATTGCCTTATATACAATGCATTGCTTTTGCTATCTCATATATTTGAGATAGCAACCATTTTTCGCACAGTGCAAGGTGCTCATTGTTTTGGCTGGTAGGGATTAGCTTGTCAAAATGTTTTGGCAAACTTTGCTCCCAATGAAACAATTATGATCACTCTCTCCCCATGTACATTGTCAAGACCACCATTGAACACCATCATGATTGCAATCCAATTGGCCCTTGCTTCATCCACCATGAAGCCAGAAAAATTGGAGGGTGACCATTGTCTCTCATGACATCATTCAACCATTTCCAAAAAAAGGATTTGGGTATTGTATCTTCCTCCTTTGTATCACATAGGGCGATCACCATTAGGCCCTTAGCAAACTAGAGTGACCAATTTCATGATAAGGAAAAGGGACATGGAATGTAATTCATGAACTTCAAAACAAAATACATTGGGTCAAACATGGAGCACAACATTGTAGCCCATCCTTCAATCCTATGGGTAAAGTCAAAGTGCACGCAAGCTTTGCAAACATCCCTCCCTTCTGAGAAATGCATTCGATTTATTGAATCAATGCTTGAACCGAGACCCTTGGTGGCAATTTTTCCTAGGGAATCGACTTCCATGAAAGAAAAGAAACAATCACTTATTTTCTAAATCTATAATGTATAATATGGTAGGTCAGACAAGCTAACTTGAATGCAAAAGGGAGATCCCCCTCTAAAGCCATAATCAATCTATCTTTCACCTAACCAGAGTTCTTCTAACTAGCCTTAAGATTTTCACCTATCGTTTGTCTAGATCACTATCTAAGCTTCACAATGGAAGTGCATGAGTGAATAGAGACATCTTTGTATTAGCTTGTTTGGAATTAAAGAGGTTATTCTTCTTCTTTTATTTGGTACGTACTCTCTATTCCTTACTTAGATATTGTATGTCATATCATGTAACTTTTACAAACCAAAGTGGCATTCGACCATCCTTGAAGTTGATGAGCATACTTGGTTTACCTTCTACTTAGTCACTACCTAGGAAGTAGATGGATGTGGTCGACTATCCCATTAGGGGAGCTTTGAACTCAAAAATGGGCCTTCAAATGAATGCCATGGATTGATAGGTTCAAAAAAGTGGGACAATGAAGTTATGCCAAAGTTTCTCTTTTGTTCAAGGAATGAAAAGATTATGCAAAAGTTATTGTTCCCTAGACAAAAGAGAAAATTTGGTCCACTTCATTGTCCCACTTCCAAACCCTAGCAAGCCATATGTCACCAAAAAGATCTTGATGAGTAGAATCTAAATTCTCAAAACTCACAAATTTGGAGCTTGTTTTTGCAAAAAGTTTACCATGACCACCTTTTTTAGGGAATATTGTGACATGGCATTCCTCAGAAGGCCCATTTTTGAGTTCGAAACTCCCCTAATGCATATCCCAAAAATCACAACAATGTTTACAACATCCCAACGTTATGGGATATATGATTTCCCAAAGATCCCCTAGGCACCCATGCCATGTGAAGATGGCTTGCCATCCCTCTTCTTCCGTGTAAATGCTAGAATCAAACGTGTCACAATGGCATAACTTCATCTCAAAGCACTACTCATGCCACAATGACAACTAGTCCTCTAATAGACCATTGTTGCAATTACAACCACCCAATTTATGACATAGAAGATGCACTAGTATACCACCATTGATATTGAGTGTAATGCGACTGGCATTGTTCTATGAGAGGGGTAATGTTAACCCTCAAAAGAGAAGTCAAGCTCTAATAATTTGAATTAGAAGTATTACCTTAGATGATGTCCATTCATAGGACATGATTCAAATTTTTTGTTATGGAAGGAATGAGCAGTATTGTTGTATATATTTATGTGAGTCATGCTCACAAATTATAAAATTTTCCAATGGTAAAGTAGAGAAGTATGCTCACTCTAGATTGGTTTGGTTTCATTGACCTAAGAATATGCACAAAGCAGCAAAAAAGGAGCCTCAAAACTGGATAGGGTGGCCAACATTGAGTGGAAACTCTAATTTTAGTCCTATCTATAAAAACTAAAAGATGAATGGAAGAGATTATTCCAGTGTGTGCCGTCTGAGTTCAAGATCTCTTCCTTCTTACTCTTACTTTCCCATTAGTATTGTGTGTGTGTGTGTGTGTGTGTGTGTGTGTGTGTGTGTGTGTGTGTGTGTGTGCGCGCGCACGCGCGTGCGTGCATGCGTGCGTGCGTGCATGTGCGTGTGCGTGTGCGTGTGCGTGCGTGCGTGCGTGCGTGCGTGTGTGTGTGTGTGTGTGTGTGTGTGTGTGTGTGTGTGTGTGTGTGTGTGTGTGCATTTTGAGATGTTAAAAGTATCATGCTTGAATGTTAAGCAAGCTCATGACTGTGATGATAAGTATTGCAAATAAACATAGATGTATAGTCACATATGAAGAGAGTGAGAATGTCTATTTATGGGTTCCAGAACATTCAAAATTTCTAAATTCTGGACTATTTATTAAGCTATCTCCAAGATATTGTGGCACCATTCACAATCCTTAAACATGTTAGCAAACTTGCCTACAAATTAGATCTACCATCCTCAAGTAAAGTACATCTAGTCTTTCATGTTAGTGAAGTGCAAAAGCAAATTGGTAGTGATGATAGTCTAGTAGACCATGGAGTGTTAGTATATGTTATTGAACTAATGGTCCAGCCTCGTGAGTTAGAACGGATCTTGGATTTTCATGAGCATTTATATACCATCACGTTTGAAGACAAGATTTGGTCAAGGACCTAAAGAGGGTTCTAGAAGAGATTTTGACTTTTGTTTTCGAGGAAAAAAACTCTTCCAAAAGTGGGGAGTAATTTTACAACAAGGGTCTTGAGCTAACACGATCTATAGAAAAGCTCAACCACAATGTTGATAGTGGGCAATGGGCTAGCATGCTAAAGCATTGGTGGGGTTTCGGAGTCAACAAACAATAACCTACATTAGGGCATAGGATGCCAATGGATGAGCACAAAGGTATATGGGCGAAAGGGTCAAAGGTGTCAATGTGAATCAATCTAAATATTGAGACTATATATATGCCCAAGGATACTAGTGTGGTTCTAAAAGAAGTTATTCACATAAGTGGCTATGAGGTTAAATAAGCTTTTTAAATTTCCATGCTATCGAGAGGCTATGGCTTGTATGCATGCATGGCAATCAACTTCAAAGGTACTAGGAGTCAACCATATTGATATGCAAACACTTGCTTGAATTGCACCCATGTACATGGTGCTCTGCCCTATATGAGAAGTGAAGTCCACCATTGCAAAGCATTACCCTTCAAGAAGTGGTTGCCTTATGCACCTTAGATGAATCGGTGAAATTCCCCATTGGTATACGAGGATAAATTGTTAAATGAAAGTCAATGCATTCGTCTTACATTGCACACCATTGGACCCTCATTAGAGTCCATTGTCTTCCCTTTTGGAGCCATGCTATTGTAGATGAGTGGCTATAAAAAGGATACATATGGCTACCTTTCCACATGAAGACCAACCCCAATTCCATGAGCCTCGATAGCAAATGTGTTACCAAACATGCTCGATTGTGCACTGAGCACCATGCCCATAATATGGTTGCATATCAAATTATGGATTCCACTAACCATACCTAGATACATGTTACCATGTTGGACCATGCATCCCATTGCCATTCCAACCATTGTATGGAATGAATAGCCACATCCAAAGTACCCTAATTCCCAACATTGGGACGCATTCCTTCTTGTCCAAAAGACATCACATTGACATTTCTCTAAGGTTGCCATGCATCTGTTGTCCTTGCCTAAATTCTAATGTTTGCTTTTGCTCATTGGCAACATTTTGTGCTTCTTGAGATGGAGCTACCTAAGCGTTTCGAGACTCATGCTTTTCTAAACCTTAGACAATAATTTCTTCCTTTTTCTCTGGCTATCCTTCTTGGTTGAATGCAAAAAAAAAATTAGTTGTCATCCTTAATCACGTGTTGAATCAAGCATCGAAATCCTCTTCTTCTTATTGGTGTTGAGCATTAGGAGGTTGTAGAGGACCAGCCTCATGATCAAGTCCTATTCTCAGCATGTTGTTGAAGTTGAGTGCCCATTACAAGATCCAGCATTCAGTTCTCTCCATTGCCTTGAGATCTTGTAGACATTGATGCATCATCAAAGCGTGAACTTAGAACAATTTAACCAAATTCTTTATACACTAGCTTGCAATTAGGTGTCACGATCTTGACGTCTCTAAGAAAGAGAATTTATGTATCACATCACTAGAATCATGAAATTAGCCTTCCTTCTTGGATAAGGTGGCAATTAACCTAATTAACTAATGATTACAAAAGTAATAAACTTATAAAATTGAAACTCACAATTGTTGTCATGTTACCATAACCATTATTCAATTGGAAGACCATTTGTTCATTCATTCTTTTCTTTTCAATAGGCTTTTTCAAGGGTTACCACTAGGCCTCACAAAGGCTTAAAACTTTAAGCCCGCTAGCCATATTCCACAATTCGACAACATTTATGGCCAAGGGCTTTGACTAAATAACCCCATGTTTTGGACAAAAATCACCAAAGGATGCGGCTTTTACAACATATTAGTATGTTTATGCTAGAGGGAAGCCCAACACCTATGGTTGGCATCGATGAGAAAGTGTTGTCATCGCAACCCCTAAACCACCATTTACTTGCCACCCCACCCGCATCCATGCTTGGCATTGATTCAACGATGCAAAATCAATGGCTCTTCACCCAACAAACTCTATTTCCAAAATGAAGGGTTTGTAGAAAAATATATACTTAAATATAATGCTTAATACAAAGCCTTAAAATCGTATATATTAGCAATTCTTGTCTAAACAAGCACAATAGCTTAGGTGTTTCTCAAATGCATTCTTCCACCTCTTGTTTGATTACCATAGCCTTTAAATTCTTTAAGCATTATAAAGGCTTAGCATAAAGCCTTTATGCAACCTTTTCTCAAAGACCACCTTTCTAAAAATCCTTTTAAGGATTACACTAAAGCATTGAACTACATTGAAGCCTCACCAAACATTGCGGTACTTACGACATTGAGGCCTCACCAAAAATTGTGGGTTAGTAAAGAGCATATTTGCATAGATTTATTTAGTAATCTTTGGGGCACAAGGTCTCCTTGCAATAAATTCCAAGAGTGCACACACAAGCTTTGGGTTTAGATGGATAGAAACTTTGAGCACAACCTAAACAATTAAAGATGCTTCAACAAACTCTCAAGTAAATCAAATATTCTAGGTTTTACTTTCAAATTTGACAAATAATAAAAATTGTTGGTGTTAATTGAGGCCTAAGGTTGGTCAGATATAATATTGGTATTAATTAAGGCTTAAGGTTGGTTAGATTTAATTTGACAAATAATAAAAGAATTTGGATACCTTAAAATAAAACATATTAATAAAAGGAAATTAGTAAAAGCAATTCTCAAAGTTATGATTACTAGATAAAACACACCCAAGCTAAAAGCTATAACTTAAGATAGCCACATGTTCAAACTATTATTGAGGTTTAGACTTTAGAATGAAGTTAACAATCAAGACTACTAGGATACACAAGTTATACCCTGATCCTGAACCCAAATTCAAAAAAGAAATCCTAAATGATAAGTTATGAGCGTTAGGGATTAGTATAAACAAACCCTTATAAAGTTCACTCATGCCCCATGTGATTGTCTACATATCCAAATATGTATCAACTCTATTATCTTAGGTATAAAGGATTTGACCAAAAAGTAATGAAGGAGGAAAGTTTCTCTAAGGATTCACTTAGTAATTGACTCTACCACGTTGATACCTTAGTAATTGACCACATCAAAAATTTAAAAAAATTCATTGATACAATCAAACAATCTGAACTTAGATATGCCAAAATCAAGCCAACAAGAAACATAAGGCTATGACATTCAAATAATATGAGTTACTATCGCTTTGTATTAAAAGGGAATATCGAAATCCATTGAGAAGCACCCAAGTATCAAATTAGCTCTAAGATATTATGGGTCATTTCATATCTTACAAAAGATAATAATGCTTTTCGATTAGGAATCCTTTCTCATTTGCAATTTCATAATTTGTTCCATACTAGCTCATTGAGACCCTTTAAGGGAGGAATACCAATTATGATACCAATTTTATTATCCTCCATTGCTTGAGGATGATACTTAAAACTTGTACTTGAAATTATCCCTAACCATGAGAAGACTACAACTGGAAGAAGCATTGAGTGTCATAGGCATCTAGTTAAGTATAGCAATCATTCTCTTGAGGGATTCAAAGTTTGTCTCTTACTTCAACTTGTGATTATCTAACATCAATATACCACTCACATAATAACATTAGTTTTATAATTGAACTCAAATTTGTTGCATGAGGTAGTGTGTAGAAAATCCACGGTGCCTTAATTTCATAATAGGTGCATATTCACCATCCAAGGTATCACATATTGATTGCCTTTTTCCTTATTGATTTAGTGTAGCTTTACCACATGAGGCAATACTAGCATATGGCTAATCAAGTGCTTTTCTTTTTATTTTAAATTAACTAATGATAATTGCATTTTAATTCCTAGTCAATGTTCTAATATTTGATTTATTGATATCAAAATAACATGTTTTTTATTCTTGTTGCATGTGTACGTACATAGAAAAGGTCATAATGTGGTAGAGATTTGATGTATTTTGTGTTTCTAATAAGAAAATTATTAGTACTTAGAGTAATGCATATGCAATTATTTTTGTATTAATTAATAAAGTGCATTTGATGCATGGGACCAGTTTTATTTATGCACTTACGCACATGATTATTCATTATCATTGTATCCTTTATATTATGTCCCTAGGGCAAGATAAATACTTATGCAAGGTTAGAGAGTTGACTTAGGCATTAGCAAAAAAGTCAGATGGACCTTAGAAATCATTAGTGAAAGCAATTGGAAAGGAAAGCAAAAAGACATAATTTTTGAAAGCAAAAAGTAAAGAATACAAATCATTAAATGAATACATGAGGGAGGTGCTTACTCATTCATGGGGAGGAAAGTGCCCATTCTCCTATAGTATACTCTCATCTCTCTCTTATTCCCTTAACTCTCTTGTGCTCTCTCGCTTTTTGGTTAATAATTATTTATGTATAGAGAAAGCGGATAGCATGAGCAACATCTAATAGTAAATTACATTATGTAATGGATAGAATCCAAGCAAATAGTAGATAATACACAACAAATATGAGAAGAATAGAAACTGCTTTAATCTCAAATGAATTGATACAAAGATGGCTCTATCCACCCATGCACTTCCACTATGAAGCTTAGATGGTGATTTAAACAAATGATAGGCAAAGAGCTTAAGGCTTGTTAGAAAAACTCTAATTGGGTGAAAGATAGATTGGTGATAGCTTTGGAAGGGTCTTCCTTTTATAGCAAGAGAAGGTAGTCTGGTCGGCATGTCCAACCATATTATGGATCTTCCCTACTCAGTTAGAGAAGGCTTGTTAGAAAAACTCTAATTGGGTGAAAGATAGATTGGTGATAGCTTTGGAGGGGTCTTCCTTTTATAACAAGAGAAGGTAGTCTGGTTGGCATGTCCAACCATATTATGGATCTTCCCTACTCAGCTAGAGAATATTCCCTTTACCGTCAGGATTGTACCTCAAGTTGCTACCAATGCTCCAACACCCTCGAGTCACCCAACGCCAAGTCTCTAAAGATGAACGCAAAAGTAAATCCTCCATAAGAGCTTTAGTGAAAATATCTACTCCATTCTCCTCTGTTAGACAGTAAACAAGCTCTATTATCCCATCCTTGATCAAGTCACACACATAGTGATACTAGATCTCAATGTGTTTAGTGTGTGCATGAAAAACTAGATATTTAGCAATAGCAATGCAACTCTGATTGTCACATCTTAGCACTCTTGGATCTTCATCTTGTACTCCCATATGCCATAGGATTCTCCTTAACCATATTACTTCACATGCAACAAAACAAGCTACCTTGTACTTTGCTTCAATAGAAGATAATACCACAGTCAGTTGCTTCTTACTGATCCATGAGAAGATTCCTAGATCCAAAGGGAAACAATATCCAAAAACTGTTCACTCACCTACGAAATCTAAGTCACAGTTTCCTACAAGAGCACTTCCAAAACTATATGTGATACTATAGTCAAGAATTCCCTTTAAGTATCTGAGCACCAACATCCTTGCTTTCCAATGACTTTCCCATGGTTTTCTTGAGAACTTGCTCAAAACACCAACAGCATAACTAATAGAGTTGACATGGTGTAACATAAGTAGATGAGACTACCGGCCAACCTCCTATATCTCCCAATGTCTACTAGTGTTGATGCATCCTCAATGGATAACTTTAGATTGGCCTCCATAGGTATAGCTATTTTTTACATTCGATTATGCTAAATACTTTCAAGATCTCTTATGTATATTTCGTTTGAGAGATGAAGATTTTGCTAGGGTCTTGCCAAACTTCAATCCCCAAACATTCAATAACACCATTTTATTGAGGTGTATGAGGTGTCATCAATCAATGTTTAATCCCTTTGCTCTTGCAAAATTCTTCAAACTCCTTTAAATTGAACTCACCACCGCCATCTGTTCTAACTTTCTTTACACTTCGTCCTATTTCATTCTCAACAAGTTTTAGAAATTATTTAAACTTACTAAAAGCTCGAGTCTTATCATGAAGGAAGTACACCCATACATTCCTACCATAGTCATCAATGATCAACATAAAATCCCCCCAAGGTATGTGTAGGCATTTTACTACAAAAGTCAATATGCACAAACTCTACAAGAGTCGTCGCTCTATTCTTAATTTCTTGTGAAAATGCATTTCTATATTGCTTGCCCATCATACAAGCTTCACATAGTTCCTTCATTTCAGTTATTGCAAGTAGATGAGCAACCATACCTTGCTTATGCATCTTCTTTAACACTATAAAATCAATATACCAAATCTTTCGTGCTAAAGCTTACTTCTGGCCACACCAATGGTGGTTGTTTCAATACTTGCCTTACACATGTTATTCATTCTTTCTTCTTTATCGAACACTTTGCTTGTACTATCAATAATTTTTACACTTGCCTTGGTGAACCTCACCTCATGGCCAAGATTAGTTATAGAAGTAACTGATAATAAGTTCCTCTTAATCTCTAAAATATACAACACATTTGAAATATTTTTTAGTTCACCATTTTTATAAAGCAATAAAGGAAATAGCACATTGTTCTTAGCAAGGCATTTTGCATCATTTCCAACCGCCATAATGATGGATTCTTGCAAATGCTTTATAGAACTATATAGACCTTTCTTGTTGGTCATGTGACAGAAGGCACTACTATCCAATACGCATAAGTGATAGTAATTTCTTGCATCAAGGAATACACTTCGTCAATGGTCGCCATAAATGACTCAAACTCTACTTCAATTGTATTGGTTGTCTTCTTACCTTTAGTCTTCACCTTGTCATTCTTTGCATTTGCCTTCTTGACACAACAATTTGCAATTATATATCCTTTTTTTTAAATAGTAGAAAGCGCTCTCTTTAAAACTTATTCTCACCACCCTTTTTCTTTTTGATACTGTTGGTAGAGAAACCATTTTTGTCTTTTGCATCGGTAGAGAATGCAGCATCTCCACTACTACTACCTTTTTTTAGCTTTGAGTTGCAACTCCTCCATTAGTATTGCACAAAATTCCTCAAACATCAAAGCTTAGGGTCTCACTTAAGTGTTTATGACGACCACCAATCCATCAAACTTTAGTGGACAAATCCAAAGATGCCTCCAAGGTAGCTCCTCACTAGTCTTTTATATCCCAATATTAGCCTTCTAGTCACATAGATTCTTGATCCAAGTAATGAACACTTCAACTCTCTCCTTCAACAAACTTCTCTACTACTAGCTGATTCTCCAAGTTCTAAATCCTTATTTGATTTCGCATTTCATAAACTCCTCAATACATTCGAAGCTTCTTATGTCATGGTCGAAAGCTGAATCACAATCAAAACAGCTTGTAGCTAAGAAACGTAGCATATCTATGTTTTTTCATTATCAAGCCCGTAGAAAATCTACATTCGAAGGTATCATAATACTCAAATTTGATGGATCAAGGGTAGGTTGTGGTTCCGGGTTAGTCCCCGTGATCATCTCCAAAAGCTCATAAAAATCAAGAATAGTTTTAATTTTAAGCTTCCACAAGTGTAGTTTATAACACCTGACTTGCCTTCGTTAAAGGTTGGTGAATGAATCCATAGTGTTTGAATTGTGAGTACAATATCACTACCACTTGATACACCAACACTACTACATGATATAATAGACAACATTTATCCTCTTCATTGTTGAAGCCCTTGACTATCTTGTACTCTTCACTCCTTAAGAGTATCCTCCTGGGCTTTGATACCATGTAAATATTACACAATGCAAAAAACATAATCTAAGCAAGGAGTAGAAAACACACAATAAATATGAGAAAATGAACTGCTTTAATTTTAAATGGACTGATACAAAGATGACAATGTCTACTCATATCCTTTCAATATGAAGCTTAAATGGCGATCGAGATAGATCAAAGGGCTTAAGACTAGCTTTAAAAATCCTAACTAAGTGAAAAATAGATTAACGATGGCTTTGAAGAAGTCTTTCTTTTATAGCTCGAGAGGATAGTTTGGTCAGCCTATCCGATCACATTATGAAACTTTCTTAGTCGACCAAGGAATAAACTCCCACTCCCTGCAACTCGATGCATTGTGCATCGAGTTGTTACCAGTATAACCACTCTATCTAACCCAAAGGCTAGACACACAAAGGTCACCTTTTCTGTCATTCGATCACATAGACATCATCTAACATACAAGTCAAAACCCCGACCAATGACAAGGCTCACATAGACATCATCTAACATACAAGTTGAAACCCCAACCAATGACAAGGCTCATACATATTAAGGCTAGACCCACAAAGGTTACCTTTAACGTCATTCAATCACATAGACATCATCTAACATACAAGTCAAAACCCCAACCGATATCAAGGCTCACACATGGCTTCTCATAATGGAGGCCTAAGTACCACGAATCATTGGTGACATCTTACGAGGGTGGGGCATTGAGCATATCTAACACACTAATGATATCAAAGGTGAATTCCAAGAATCAAATATCACATATCACATAGTAATTGTCTTATTAAATTCTCAAAGTTAGTAAAATGGAATTTCCATAGACAACCATTTGTCCCTGAACAAACTTACAGAGTGCTACATTTGGTCCAAAACACATTAGAACTTATGGTCTTGTCTGCACTATACTCTCAAGAATAATGAAACTTAAAAGACTATACTAAATTGAGCCATCAAAAGTGGCAAGTGATAGCATGGTTTGAGAAAAGATCGTAAAACATGTTGCAAAGTAGAATCGCATAACCTAACATAAAACATTCGCTCACCTTTCCAATTGTCCAAGATCTACTCCAATACTATGCAATAACGAATACTGACCTCCCAACAGCCTTACTCACCACATACACAAGCAAAGCTACTTAAGCCAGCAGTGGCACAAGACTGTACTCTACTTTGCAGCTCCCGTTGGTCGCAAGCTCATGCACCCTGCTATTATACTATAAAAGCTAGAGAGATGGTTGTTCCAGCATTACAAGAACTTGCGATTTCTTATTGATGAGAAATCGCACATTGCCCAAAACCTATTCAAGCTGGCCGATGCGTAGTTCACAGGAATCAAGATCAACCAGAACAAGCCATTCAAGGGAATCGACGAGATCCTCTGTAGTGAATTGTGTCGAGCGAGCCAAGTGGGCAACATGTGGGTATTTGGTGCAAGTGATCCATCAAGCGATAGAATTGCACTGTCAAATTCGATTAGGAAGGTCAAGCGCATTGAGCTCGGCAGGCGGACACACAACCCACTGGCATTCTGCACCAGATTTGCCTGAGCCAAAACACAGCACCACATTGATTGGCTCAACAAGCACATGCATGTGCCTACAATGAGAGTGCAAACCTGGCCACGCCCCTTTCTGCACAAGATAACTTAAGGACACTTGTATAATGATCACAGTACTCTAAACCACACGAGGGGAGGAGAAACACGTTTAGTGCCACACAACCACTAACTGTACCAAAGCGTGCACCGAGTGTCAATAGGCATTCCCCACTGATCCAAAGCTCACAAGTGGACTACGAAAATCCATCACGGTCGAAGTCCTCCTTTTACAAGCTTGCATAATTCGTTCCAGCCAAACCTAGATAAACTTGATATGGCTCGACCTAATACTGCAAGCAGAAAGAGATGCAACATCTGCCATAATATGGTAAAATTTCAACCTATAGCTAAGACATTGCAGTGATTACCATGTAGTTCATTGGCTGCATCGACCTGGATCAGCACATCTTCAGCAGAAGTTTGACTTCTGTGCATAAACCCTCAGAAATCACAGATGCAACCTTTCTGAAGGTCGCCATTCATTCTACAAGAGATCATCTGAATAAGCAGATTATAATTGATAGGCGTGGCTGATGGAACCATTTACAATCCCACAATTATGGCGCACACTCTGCCACAGTAGGACTGATTCGTTACAGGGAGGATAGAGTGTAAGAGAGGGCCGATTCATTGTGAACAATCATGTTCACATCAGTTAATTTGAGGTGATAAAAGCAGAACTTAACCACGATTTTTCTATTTAAAATTTCCCTTGAAACAAATTATCCCAAACCAAAAGATTAGCCCTGTAAAGGATTTCCAAGATATTACAAACATGAAGCAAAAAGGTCTTAGACTATATATATATATATACATACAGACCAGGTTCCCAAATTGAAGATTTGACCAAAAGATGGCACATTAGAATTTCCAGTCTGTCCATTCCCAACTGACATGCCCAAAACATAAACCCTTCTTAAGACACTGTAGAACTAAGTTGAAAATTTCATTAGGTTGACAACTTGGTGCACTACTGTACACTTACAACTAGTGACCAAAACCTACCACGACACATGCAAAGTGCTCCTGAAGAGCACAACCACCCCAATGAGTGCCATTAACAAACTACAGTTTATGCTCAGTGTGAAGCCGTTGAATGTTTCATACATCGCAAATATATTTCGACATCTAACAAAGACTTAACCAGAAAGGGCAGTGGTCAGTACAGTGAACTAAAGGAGTACCCACACTGCGCCCACAGTAGTTCCTCATATAGTCCTTTCTCCTACAGCTACAATCAGAACAAAGTTTCCTCAATCATCAATGTTGACATGACCCCCATCATCACCTTGCATATCCATGTCCTCTGGCTTGTCAGTAAGACCATGCGTCCTGGCTTCCCCTTTTACCTCGAGTTCAAGCAAAGCCTACAAATGGCCCAAATTCAAGACTTGCTCTTGCATGATGGAAAACATGAATCACATTGCTCGGAGACTTTCACGTATAATGAATAGACAGAAAACAGATTATTGAGACGGGCAAGAAACCATACCTTCAACTCCTTATGGCATTGTTGGGCCCTTTCATTATACTCCGTCAGCTGGAAGTATGTTTTTAGGAACTGGACAGTGTGCAACAGCAAATAATGAATGCTTACACTAGATACACTCCAGGAATTTGGTTGAAAAAACATCAATTCATGCAAATTTTGGTATTTTACTAGCTCACCTTACTTAGTTGGTTCTGTCTCTCCGCATTTGCAGCTACAGCCTTCAACAGGGCTTCCTCTAGTTTCTGATAAAAGATATGCACAAGTTTGCTTCTCAAAAGTGATTCAAGCAGAGCCTAAAAACCTTTTAAGTTGATCACAGGAGTCTCTATATATGCTCACCTGGGATTTGTTTTGTTGATCAATCAGTTCCCTTTCTTTCATTTCTTCCTCCTCTTCCAAACCTGCAACCTGTCAAACAAAGCAGCAAAACTCACTCCAAGTCTGCATCATCTGCTTAAAGGAAAAATATGACACCTGTGTATCTATCAAGCACAGGAGAAAATAACACCTTGATCCGGAGTTCATCTCGCTTTTGTTTGGCCTTCTCAAGTTCATCCTTCATCTGCTCACAATGAACACAACACAGAAGAAGACATCAACGAGCAGGAAGAACCTAATAATATTACAGGTAATGACAGCACCCAAACCTTTTTTTCTGAAATATACCACAAGCTTGAAAACACCACCCCTGCTTCGAATAATGTGAGGTGAAATTGTTTCTTGTGCACAATGGTCTCCCATCAATCTATTTGGACTCATGCTCAACACCATATAGGAGTACCCCAATAGTGTACCCCATATAGGAATACCTCAACCCAAATCGTGCTCCCTTTGCACTATTTGTGTAGAGGTATCTCCAATATGTGTACATACCTGAATAGTGCAAGGGTTGATTCTTTCTTGATCACAGTGGCCTCCCCTTGCACTATTTGGCCACATGCTCAACACCACAAACAAGTCTCTCAATAGCGTGAGGGGACCTCATTTTGCATTTAGAATGGGGTTCCTTCTCGCCATTAAGATTGAGGTGTTTCAATTGTGCATAGGTCCAGATAGTGTAAAACATCATGAAATGTCAAATGTTCTCATTCACGTACACAGTTAGATCAGCTCTGCCCTGTTGATGAGCAATTAAAGATAAATTTCAGACAGACAGAACCACATATATTCAAGGATGGACTAGATGAATGATGAGTTTCAGCTACTCAAATACACATCTAACAGTCATCATTAAAAGTCCTCAAACTAGCCCCTCAGGCAAGTAGATAATGAGGCGTTGTGTGTATTTTGGTATGCTCTTAACCACCAAATGTTCACATTCAGGCCCTTTCTCCATTTTAGAAAAAAACAAAAAGACCTCGCATTAATGACAGCTCCGAATCTTGATGCATGGTGTCAGCATACCTTTGCAACTTCAGATTCCCGTTCTTTAGCTGCTCTCCTGTCATTTTTGGTTTGCCCTGTGGACACAACGTCTCCACCTTGCAAACTGCAGTTATCAGACAAAACAGCTAGTAATGAACACAGAGAACTAATAGGAGGAAATATTGTAGCCAATTACCAAAAGACAGCTTTACAGAAGTAATAAGATACCAATCAAAGTGCATCATGCAAGTGTGCATATTAAGGCTCCTGTCCAACTCAGGGAAACCTTACAAGACTCTCTTTTAGCATTTATTGCCACAAATTTGGTTGCGCAGGCTGGAATAAAATGGTAAAACACGAATATGAGCTATGTGGTGTGACATTGTTGATGGCAGTTAAAAGACTCTCATGGGTTCTTCATCCATATTATTTTATCATCTCTTTCCTTCTTGCCCACAAGGTGTTGACTTATAAAATATAGTAATCTCCGGCTGAGTGGCAGCAAGCTAATTCCAGACCAAATAAGGTAGTCGTGATATTATATTATAAATTGGTGTGGAAAACGGCTCACACACGCCACAAACAAACATTAATCTAGTACGATTTAACTGTTGGGCCTTTTCAAATGTTCCCTTGCCTCATAAGGTGCAATCGTTATCTTTCAAGATGATTCACCAAAGATAGAAAAGGCTATGCAAGGCTTCCAGGATTCCTTTCCACAAGAAGGTGCAGATGGTGGGACACCTATTTAGAGATCCAGCTAAGAAGAAAAATAATTAGCACATGCTTGGTAAGTTTTGTACTACATTCTTAGAGACAGATTTCCATTGATTCTAGTCTTGCCCAGTGACTCCTGGATATTACCTCATGTCAGGATTCCTAGGCTACTCCCTGGCAATACTCTTCTTTAGGTACAGTTGGTGCCATTGACAAAGACAAGGTAGCACCATGAATTCAGATGGTTAAGGACACAAGACTGGCTAGGTAGACACTCTAAGATCTATCAAAATTATTTGCATGGGTCTATCTACTGGCCAAAAGGCCTACAATAACTTTGATCCATTTCCAATGCATCATACTAGAGAGAGAAAGAGACAGAGAGGAGGAGAAACAAAGGTACATCAACATCCTTGGGACACCTCAAATATGTGAGCAACAAAAGCATGGTATATTAACACTTGAATAACCTTTATGGTATGCCAAAAGGCACAACATAGCCATGAAAAAACAAAACCCCAAATATAAGTGCCCATCATGAATGTAAATTGCACAACAACAACAGAAAGCCACTTAGATGCCCATGGACAATATCAGGTGTTTAGTAGCCTTACACCAAATGATGAAAGCACACAACTAGGAGTCCTTGTACTATAAAGCAGCTCATCTTCATCAACGAACTAGTGAATGAAAGCCAAATTCCATAATAAGTAAAGTACATATAAGTGAGTAGAGCCTTTCAATTTCAAACCCACCGATCAGAGCTTCGAGGTGAAGGGGAAGTTGAGCTATGATTTTCACGTCTGGCTGCAGGAGAAGGGCTTCGTGACGGACTATAGCCTGCACACATTAGAGTCACCTTCAACAAAATGACACTTTATATCAGTACCATGACACTGCTCAAGTATATGAACCCACCTGGAGGAGAGTGGCTATGCCTGTGCACAGGTGGCCGTCCTCTATCAGAATGGAATGATCCTGGTGATAGCCGTCTGTTTCTTGGTGGGGAGAAATGACGAGCATTACTGTTTGTTGAAAATTTGATGTTAAAAAAAGGGATTACGCAGATGGTCAGAAAGCAAATGATAGTTATTGTTGGTAGTTAATCACAATTATGAAAAAGCATTAACCAATCTGAATCACATCTAATTCTTTTGACAAGAAACCTTTCATGTTTTTTGAATTAGCACAATACAGGCACACTTATCACCAGTAAGTAAAAGTGGACACAAAAGTACTCCTTTTCTTTCCATGAAAAAGTTTCTTTCTGTTACTTAAAAGTAAACGGTACAACTAATGAAGTCAAAACCCCAGAAAGAGGGAGAGAAGGATCAGAAAGGCAGAGGAAAGAATGTTATACGGACATCTTCAAAAGGCCGGGAACCTATAAAACTATCAATAAATTAAAAATAGTACCGGAAACTAGCAGTATTAAAACTACCTAGCCAAGTCTTAAAATAGTGGCAAAACCTGATTTGAGAATATCATTAGATCCCAAAACCTGTATATGAAACGAGTCAAGTGAACTGTAAGGTATAATTTAACTCAACCAGTCCTGACCTGGATTCTGACTATGATGGAGATGATATGTCCAGCTACATACTGGACTGAGTACATGCCATGTGTAATCTATGTCAAGAGACTGCATCGAGGTAGGTAACTGCGGCCTACATTTTAAGTTGTGTAGGGTTGTGGACTGATGTGAGAGCAGCGGCTAAGGTGGGTAAAGCTCCATTGGGGGGGGGGGGGGGGGGAAGAGAGAGAGAGAGAATTTGCAATATATCAACGTAGATCAATTGATGTGATAGTTTGATAATATGAGACTACACGCATAGGAAATCATGATGCAGTCTATCAACAAGGCTACAACCTGAAGTAGAGCATGATGCAAAGGTGCATGTGCATGGCTCAAAGGCTAATCAAAAGCCAACATGGCTCAAAGGCATAGTGCATGTGATTAGGGGCCCATTATTCACATCTCGCTCTTGGCTCAACTAAAGGTCATGGGAAAGTGGTTAAAACACCCCTCGAAACATAACTCCTTACCGAATCATAAAGGAAAGAGTGTTGGGAATAAAGGCCCTCGTGCCTTTTAAATGTGCTAAGGTGTGAACACACCCTTAGCACTTGTACTTTCATATGGGATCGTGCTCACTCTCACTCTCTATCTCTCTCTCTGCTGCTAACAACCACTGACTATCTTGATCCTCACGCTCCCAGCCACTACAAACTAGTATCAGAGCTTCCGCTAGGGCGTTCGTGCTCCTCGGAGTCCGTGCGAGACATCTCTAGTGTTTCGCTCGCACGAAATCATCAGGTCATCACTGATCTCATGCACGTGTGTGTGCTGCACTGTCAGTCAACAGTCCAAAAACCCCGACAGGTCGTTTCTTAACCAGGCAACAGCAGGCGTTGACCTGGCAGGCAAGCAACAGCAGGTGTGAAGCAGAAGGGTGCTATGTGACAAAAATGACCTACGTGACGGGGCTGCACGAAGGACACTGCGGACGCGACATGGGAGCCAGGTGTCAGATGGCGACCAGCCGGTGACTTCAGCCAGGCGCACGACGGACGGACCAGCGGGGCTCAGGGGCGCCAACTGACGGGTCAATGGACCAATCATCCTTTTTTTTTTCTCTTCAAAACTTTTTTGAAATTCCTCTTCCCCTACCGAGGGTTCACGTGTGGAGGTACAGCTTCCAATTTTCGTGCAATCTAAGCCCAAAAATTTGGAGCTTCTCCAAACTGAGTATTGTTCATGCAAAATTGAGGCATCTATGTCAAAAATTGCAGACATTGTGTACATTTCAATTGGGGATTTTGCCAAAATTATTGAAATTTTACTCATATGAGTGAAATTTCTCAACATTGGACCCGTAAAATTTGGGGCTTTACTGTATTGGTGAAATTCTGTTCAACTGAGTTAGATTGGCTGACGTTGGTGCACATCTAGACCCGAGAAATTTCGGGCTTTTGCAAAATTTGGCTAATTTTGCCCGTTTTATGCTTTCAGGAACATGTATTTATGCAATTGGGACAAATTGGTCAGTGAAATTTGGGGGTTTTGCTGAAATTGCTCTATTTTGGCAAAATTGGCCTATTCTATACATGGACAGAGACAGTTCAGATGTATGGTTAATGCTTTGAGCACAAAAAATTTGGGGCTTTTGACCATGCGTGTCAAATTTTATGCCCATGGGTACATGTACAACAGAAATTGCAGCTAAAATTTGGGACTTCTCATGTAATGTGATGTATTTGCCCTTGGAACAACATCACATGGTTTGGTGCTTCTGAGAATTTACTTACAAATCTGAAATTTCTGCTTCTACATGGTCATTTATTGCTGGTTGGCACTTGTTTGTACCTTAGTCACTTGTGTGGCAGTTTAGGCTTGCATTTGCTAAATTTTTTGGTCACATTTAGGCTGAAAATCATGGATGGCAGAAATGACAGCAGTAATCTCATGCACATAAAGAAGCTTGAAGGAGCACATAACTTTGCAGTTTGGCAAAAACAGTGCTACAATATCCTGTTGCAAAAGAAATAGGCAAAGCCAATTAAGACCAAATGGGCAAAGCCCACAGACACAGAACATGAAGATTGGGATGAGTTAAATGAGCTTGCACCCTCAACCATCGAGCTATCGATTTTTTATGCCTTGTTGTTTAACATTGAAGGTTTGGATTTTGCATATGCTATTTGGACTCAACTGGAAGAACTATATGCACAGAAGAGTGCCGCAAGCAAAGTGTATTGGCTGAAAAAGCTTATGGATTTGCGTATGAAAGAGGGTACAACAATGTCTACTCACTAGAGTGAGTTTAACTCCATTTTCAGCCAACTGGTTGCCTTGAAGTTCTTGATTGATGAAGAATTTATGGCTACATTCTTGCTTTGCACTCTTCTAGAGAGTTGGGATACATTCAGGACTGCATGAGCAATTCTAATGCAATTCTTTTGTATGCTGATGTAGAGAGTGCTCTACTCATGGAAGAAATGAATCTGTAGAACAATGCATCCAGTAAGTCTTCCAGTGCTTTACATACTAGGGGCAGATCACAACAGAAAGGTAAATCTGATAGCAAGGGACGTAGTAAATCACGTGGCAAAGATGTTGAATGCCATCATTGTGGCAAGAAGGGTCACTTTAAACGTGACTGCTACAAATGAAAGAAATAGAAAGGAAAGAGCAAGAAGACAAATGATAGCAAGGAAGAGAAGAAAGAGGATCAACCTAAGAAGAGCAATGTCAAAATCGAAGAAGTGAATGTAGTCGTCACTCATGATAGTGACAGTGGGAATGACGTACTCTTTGTCTCTTCACACTTTGGTGCACATGCTTTACTTGCAGATACAGATGATGACATGCATACCCAGATTCTCGATTCCTTTCATGTCACCCCTCATCATGAGTGGTTCTCTGTCTATACAAGGGTCGATATGGTGTTGTCCAACTTGGGGACAACTATGCATGTGACATTGCAAGTATTAGCAGTGTGCAGTTGCAATTTCAACATGGCTCTGTCTTCACACTTCAGCATGTACGACATGTACCTCGGCTATGCATGTGACATTGCAAATATTGGCACTGTGCAGTTGCAGTTTCAGCATGGCTTTGTCTTCACACTTCAGCATGTATGGCATGTACCTCAACTCAAGAAGAGCTTGATTAGCACAGGGCAACTAGATGATGATGGACAGAATAAGGTCCGTGCATTATCCCATGGTTTTTGGGTAGAGGCTCTTATGATAGCTGTACACTTGATTAATCGGTCAACGGGGGGGGGGGTTCCCCAAGAAGCATGGTCCGACAAGCCACCTTCATATGCTCACCTGAAAGCGTTTGGTTGCGAGGCTTTTGTGCACATTCGTAAAGAAAAACGCAGTAAACTTGAGCCATCTAACTTGAGGCATTTGGAATCTCAAAATTGCCGCCAAATTTTGGGCATTTATAGTAAGGAATACAACTTGGAATATCCCTGAATTTGAGGCATTTGAGGTCTAAAATTGCCCTTGAATTTAAGGCACTTTTAGCAAAGAAATGCAAACTAGAGTATCCCCAAATTGGGGCATTTGGATCTGATATTACCTCCATATTTGGGGCCTTTTCAGCAAAGAAATGCATAGTGAAAACTTAGATTACAATGTTTTGCACTTTATTTCTTAAATAATTGTCTTTTTTTGGCAATTTATGTAACTGACAAGTCCTGTAAATGCATTTTCCTAGGATATGGTGACGAGGGTGAAATGGGGTATAGATTATGGGATCCCAAGAAAAGGATAGTAGTATGCAGCAATGATGTTATCTTCCGAAAAGATCACATGCATAAACAACCCAAAAAGATTGAGGAGGTCCATAGGATTGTATTCCGGGAAGACATACCTTTTGGACAACAAAATGTACTCGCTGTACAGCAACAAATACCTGTCGTAAATGAACCTGTAAATACAAAAAATAATGTTGGAAATGATCGCCAGCTATTGCCCATGATAATGAGCCATTACATGTGCAGAAACAGCCAGGACAGCAAGCTGTTAATGCTGATTTGCAGGCTGAAATGCCAAGACAGCAAGCTGAAAATGCTCAATAGCCAGCAAAAAATGATCATTGGGTTAGGAGATCTTCTAGGGCTACTAGACAACTTGCTAGATTCATTCCTGGTGCAAACAATGTGGCTGATTATGTCATGTTGACTGACTGTGGTGAACCGTCTTGCTTCAAGCAAGCAATGGACAGACAGGACAACAAGAAATGGTATGAAACCATGTTGTCAGAAATGGAATCTCTTGAGAAAAATGGCACTTGGGACTTGGTGCCGTTGCCTAAAGAGCAGAAAACACTTCATGCAAATGGGTTTACAAGATGAAGGTCCCTTCTGGTTCCTCACCAAAGTACAAAGCAAGATTGGTTGCGAAGGGATACAAGCATGAACGTGGAATTGACTTTGATGAGATCTTCTCTCCTGTGATCAAGATAAGTACATTGAGAACCATTTTGGGCTTGGTTGCAGCTAAAGATATGAAGCTCATACAGATGGATGTAACGATTGCATTCTTACATGGTGATTTGCATGAAGACATATATATGCAGCAGCCTGAAGGATTTGTTGAAAAAGGGAAAGAGAAGATGGTATGTAAACTCAAAAGGAGTTTGTATGGACTGAAACAAGCACCAAGAGAATGGTATTATAAGTTTGATACATTTATGCAGTCTCAAGGTTTTCATAGAAGTCAAGTGAATCACTGCTTGTACACCAAGAAGGCAACAAATGGCAGCTTGATTATCTTGGTTCTTTATGTTGATGACATACTGATTGCTGGCAAGGATACTCATGCCTTGGACTCACTGAAGCAAAGTCTTCATGGCAGCTTTGACATGAAGGATCTTGGTGATGCAAATCACATTCTTGGCATGAGAATAATCACAGATAGGTCGAAAGGATTGCTCTATCTATCTCAGCAAGAGTATATCTCCAAGGTTTTGCAACGTTTCAATATGGAGGGGGGGAAAACAATTGGGGTTCCATTGCCTCCAGATATGAAACTCAATGTAGAGGATAGCCCCACATCTGATGATAAGAAGACTGAAATGGCCAAGATACCATATGCTTCAACTGTTGGCAGTTTGATGTATGCTATGGTTGCTACACGTCCTGACATTGCCTTTGCAGTGGGATTAGTTAGCAGATACATGGCAAACCCTGGTAAAAAGCATTGGGAAGGAGTGAAAGGTATTATGAGATACCTCAAAGGCACAAAGGAGTTGTGCATCTGATTTGGAAAGTAGAACACATCTGTTGTTGGCTTTGTGGATGCAGACTATGCTGGTCATGCGGATTGCACAAAGTCCACTTCTAGGTATGTGTTTACTTTCACAGGAGGAGCAATCTCTTGGATCTCCAGGATACAAAAGTGTGTTGCATTGTCTACTACAAAGGCAGAGTATGTGGCTGCCACTGAGGTATGCAAGGAGGCTTTACGGCTTTCAAGTCTGGTGGGAGAGCTTGGCATTACAGAGTTACATGTTCTCCATTGTGATAGTTAGAGTGCTATCATCCTAGCACAGAATCCCGTCTTTCATGCAAAGACGAAGCACATACAAGTAAAGTACCACTTCATTAGAGATGTACTTGACAGCAAGAGCATTGAGCTTCTCAAAGTGCATACAAATGATAATCTTGCAGACCTTCTCATGAAGGGTCTTCTAGCAGAGCGGTTTGCTTATTGCCGACAGATGATGGGAGTTGGATAGATATATGTATTTCAGCTTTGTACATATCTAGACTTAGCTAATTCTTTTCTCCTCTTAAGGCACATTGCCTTTAAGTGGGAGGTTGTTGGGAATAAAGGCCCTTGTGCCTTTTAAATGTGCTCGAGTGTGAACACACCCTTACCAGTTGTACTTTCATATATATATATCTATCTAAAAAACCTAAAGTGATACACTCCTCATTATACCCAAAAAGATCGTGCTCACTCTCACTCTCTGTCTCTCCCTCTCTGCTACTAACAGCCACTGACTGTCTTGATCCTCGCACTCCCAGCCACTACAAAGAGAATATTCTTTTTGGATAAAAATCGAGGCAGAATACCCCCCATATACAATATAGGTGTTGAAAATGTCTTAATGCATGCAAAAGCATGGTCAATGCCTAATTCCAAACATAGTTTTAGAGTTTGAATTAATTTTAAAACATATTTAAAAGATTTTTATCCATCGTTGGCCTAAAGACAATAATTAAACTGAAACAATAAAGGCCTTGTCAAATGTAGCGGGTGACTCACCTAGATCATTGTCACTGTCGGAGAAGGAGAGTGACCATATAATATATGTGTTGCTTCTCCTATTGCTTGCCCTTCTTTTTGTACCATTGGTCAACATTGTGACCGATATGTTTGCAATGCATACATTTTGGTGGTTAAAAGAAGGGAAAACTATATCCACGTGTTTGTTACATCGTTAAACATCCAAGAGGATGGCAACCATTTCTTTATACTTCATTTCCCTAATCACTTAAAGAGCTATTACAATCTCACTAAATTTATCTTCTTTTAGGAGACTCTTAAGGAGAACAACCTTCTTATCATTGTCATCCAAATGACTATTAAGAGTGGTCGATTGTTGAGAAAAGGTTGAGGTGATTGAGGTGTTGTTTAAGAGATTCAGTCCTCAGAGGGATTATAGGAAATACTATACAATCGCCTTGGACTAGCATTCTCAAGATATAGTTGGTGCAATCAATTCTCTTGAAGGGACTTACGCATTTTTCCTATCAGTTAATATGCATTTTCAGTAGTCACAGTGTACGGGCACCTTATCGCAGCCTGGGACAATGCCACATGGCAACCAGGCATCAATTCGCTTATTATTTTATACATTTATGAGCTGCCTCCAGTGTGCTGATCAGATCAGCCAGTTTTGCTGGCCACCCAGCATATTTTATTGCTTTCTACTACTTATTGTGCCTTTCCAGCCTCCCCTCCACCACTTGTCTTCCAAGTGCCTGTGAGAAAGATCTGGCTTGAGGAGATACATCAACTGCCCATGAACACCTGCCCTCTCCATTTCAGCATTCATTGACTACAGATTTCTGTGTTCTTCTATCTCTTTTCTCTCTTCATAATCTCTGGCGTTTGTTGTCTTTCAGTCTTGTCCATACACTTCTGCATTCATTGCGCTCTCACATGGTGTCAGAGCAGTGTAGGACCGATTGATTAATCGAGCCTACAAGATGGGGTCTTCTTCTGCCTTTTCTTCTCTTCTTTCTTCACAAACTCAAACTACACTTAGGCATGCTCGATTTAGCCACCTCAACTACAAGTACCTTCGAAAGGCAGCTCGTGGTCAGCTGGTACATGGGTTGCCAAAGATTAAGGTGAGCCACCCGCCATGTATATCTTGTATTCATGGCATTTAGCATAGAGATGGTATTCCCAGCAAGGCTTCACAATGAGCTAAGGGGCCCTTGAAGCTTGTTTCGATGGACTTATACAGACCCATACAAACATAGTCCCTTAAAGGGAGTTTGTATTTTGTGCTAATTGTTGATGATTTTAGCAAGATGACATGGCCGTATTTCATGGCCTTGAAATCCAAAGCATTCTCACATTTTAAGGATTGGTTGATCTTTAAAGAGACTAGGTCTAGCAGGAAACTCAAGACCCTATGTTCCGACAAGGGAGGGGAATTTGTCTCCCAAGAGCTCACGTGTGCAAATCGTGGCATTCACCAAGAGTTTGCTAACACAAATACCCCTCAAGAGAATGGCATATTGGAGTGGACGAATCGCAATGTGATCAAGATGGCATAGGGCTATGATGGAGCATCGACAAACACCTCAGTGTCTTTGGGTCGAAGCAATGGCCACTGCTATCCACATCCATAATCGATTCCCTACCTTGGCCATGGTTGGTATGACTCCTTTTGTGACTTATTTCGGACAAAAGCAAGATATCTCTTATTTAGGGTGTTCGGTGTGATGCCTATGTTCACATCCCAAAGAAAAAGAGACACAAGTTAGAGCCAACTTCCAAGAAATAGATGTTTGTGGAACATAGCTCGTTATCCCAAGGAAACAAGCTTTATAACCTCACTTCGCAGAAGGTATACATGAGTCGAGATATTTGATTCATGGAGTTTCCAATTGCAAAGGTGAGTATTCAACATCCCATTCTTGGAGATCCAAGTGACAATTGGGCACCTGCTCCAATACCTTCCAAGCCTCTGCCTATCAAGGCTCCACCCTCAGTGGAGGAGGAGATTGCTTCACCACCAACTACACCCGTTGAGTTGGCCCCAGTGGATATTCCATATACTTTGGGAAAAGGAGGGTGGCGAGGGGAGTATTTGCCACCTCCTTGTTGGACTCGAGACACACACTACGATTCAAGGATTGAGGAAGTCCCTGAGGAGTGCAACCACAGGACGGTCCGCAACGTTCTCGAAGGAACCAAGTGCATTCCACTCAGCTTGTTTCTACTAACTAGTGTTTGATAACCCGTGCTATGCAGGATACAGAGCCCACCTCTATTAAGGAAGCTTTGCAATCACAACATTTGAAAGAAGGCTATGGAGCAAGAGTTGGATTCTATTGAGCAGAATGGCACTTGGGAGCTTATACCTAGGCCCGTTCCTGGAAGGTGATTGGGGTCAAATGGATCTTTAAGACCAAATACCATAGTGATGGCACTTTGGATAAGCACAAGGCGCAGCTCGTTGCAAAAGGACATCACAAGCAGCCAAGGATGGATTTCCATGACACCTTTGCACCTATAGCTTAGAAGGCTACCATTAGGGCCGTTCTTGCCTTAGCTAGCCATAAGAGATAGCCAGTTTATCAGCTTTGATGTGAAGTCTATGTCAGAAGTAGTTCAACAATGGAAGCATAGTCAAGTGCTAAAATAAACTGCTAAACACAAGATAGGAGAGAACGAAAGAGAGAAGAACACTATAAAGAAAGAGAACTTAGAGATATGCTCGGGAAATGAAATTCATATACCAAACACTAGACAGTTGCATACAACAGTGAGTCACTGGCTGCATGGACACTCGCATTGGCTACTCTCTCCAACGGAAAGTCCACCTAATGAATGATGATGACTAAGGAGGAGAAGGAGCCCCACAATAAATAGGCAATAAATATGCCAAATATAGCTGCTGGTCGGCCAGCATTAAATCTTGGTCGACTATCGTAAAATGCCACAAATAAATCACTACAATAATGCCTAAATAAAATGCAATGTGCCCATCCATTTCAAGCATGCACGGACTCACACATGAGCTGACAATCCTACTAACACCCTCTCTCAGATCATGGGTGATCTGATACAATGATAATGACTCTATCACAATCTATACAACATAGAACCACCAGAGTAGAACCATGGATACCCAAGTAGTAGGTGATCGAGCCACCGCCGAGGTGCCTCGAAGAGAATTTGAGGTCGATGTCGATCGTATCAACTCTTGAAAATAGAGAAGAAACACAGCGTGTCTCTATGTCTGTCTCATCAATGTCTCATAGTAGCATACAAGACTATCCTATCAAAAATGCCTTTGAACATACATGACCATGGATTCCCCACCCTAGAGACCGCCAATGTGTCTCCTTATGTGAGCTCAAACTAGGAGCGAATCCCATTCTCTGTCAAATAACCAGCTCATCATGAACCTGGATGTCAATTCCAATTCCAATGTTTAAACGTACTAGACTTCGGTCAATGCGTTCAAGACATCCCTCTCTAGAACCTGTGCACCTGTATACCTATATAGATGAGGTTCACCTACCCCCTCTCTAGTATTGGAGAGTCGCGAGGAATGACAGCATCACTGACACTAGAAAGCAGCAAAGGAAGGGATAGCTAAGCCCTTCTCTCAATCTGAAGAAATGGATCTCTTCCATGCCTTAGACTTCTCCTTGTCCGAAGGATCGAAAGAGGATGACTCCACGGAGGAGTCTCCATCCCTCTTCTTCTTTTTCTCCTCCTCCTTTCGGGAGGTAACCAACTCCTTGTAGTCCTTCCACAAGTGACTCTTCTTACCACAATGATAACACTCGGCCTTCAATTTCTTCTTCTTGTCACCTCTCTTTGAAGCTATAAAGACCTCACTGAAACCTCCATAATGAGATGGAAGCCTCCCTCGTAAACGCAAAGATGCTTCATGCTCAAGTAACATCAAGGACATATGTGTAAAGCTAACAAGCGTGGATGATGTCTGTGCCCGCAAAGCATTCGCCACTCCATCAAACTCTGGGGATAGCTTGTAGAGTATCATTCCCACGAGATGTATCTCTAGAAGGGCAAACTACATGTATCAAAGCTAATCCTATACTTGTGTAACACAGAGCACAAATGACTAAATGGTCTCCTCAAACTCAAACGTCATTTGCTGAAGTTGGTCATAAAGGGTCATTGCACGCAGGGTGAAAGGTGCCTCGTACAACATTTGAAGCTTCAACCGTACTAAGAGATGTCCTGTAAGAGGTAACCCCTGACAGAACTTCTTTGGAAATCCATTAAAGAATAGCAAAATAGGCACATGCATCATCCATATCCCATGTAAGTACAGCTTCCTCATGGTTAACCTCATAAAAAACTTCAAAAAGTGGAAAGAGACATTAAAGTCGAAGCATAGCTCCACAAACAATGTACCATAACCACTTCTTCACAAACCAGGCTTTCATAACAGCACTCCATCTTAGATAGTCAGGTCCATGTAGCTTATGATCTATAGAAGTGCAAAGAGGAGCCATATGGAGAGGATAAGAAGAGAAGATAGAAGGTAGATAGAGAGAGAAGACAACCATCGAAACAACAAAGACTACACGATAAGAGAGTTCGCACGCAGTATTCATAGGTAGATCACAAAAAAACAATGCTGCAAGTACCAAAATCTGCAAGAAAACAGTCAAAAGATGTCACCCAGTAGTGGAGAAGTATCAAAGGTTGACGACACAGAAAATCTAGGTGAAACACAACAAGCGATAGCAATAGAGGAGTCACCAGATGCTGCCAAAGGGCTGCAACCTGAAAACGCAGATCCTAGGAGGGCCAACGTCAGCTGACGCTCAATAAATGCAGCAAATGCAAAGAATCGGAGGGAAATCTATGTGATGGATAGCAGCAAACAATTGCCTAATCAACAAATGAAGGGGAAGGCCTGAAATCAACAAAGGAATTGCAGCAGGAACCTAGATCCTGCAATCTAATACCATATTTAGAAGTGGTGCAACAATGAAAGCATAGTCAAGTGCTGAAATAAACTATTGAACACAAGACAAAAGAGAAAGAAAGAGAGAAGAAAAGCTGCAAAGGAAGAGAACTCAGAGATGTGCTCAGGAAATGGAATCCATATACCAAACACGTGACAATCGCATATAACAGTAAGTCACTGGCTGCATGGGCACTAGCACCCACTCCTCTCTCCAATAGGAAGTCCACCTAATGAATGATGACGAATGAAAAGGAGGAGGAGCCCCACAATAAATAGGCAATAAATATGCCAAATATAACAGCTGGTTGGCCAACATTAAATGTTGCCTTGTTCGTCGATTGGCATAAAATGCCACAAATGCATCACTACAATAATGCCTAAATAAAATATAATGTGCACAGCCCTATCAAGCATGCACAAACTCACACATGAGTTGACAATCCTGCTAACAATCTGCCTTCCTTAATGGTGATTTAAAGAAGGAGATCTACATTGAGTAGCCTCCTGGCTTTTCCTCATTAGATGGATAGGTGTACAAGTTGAAGAAGGCTCTTTACAACCTCAAACAAGCTCCACGTGCTTGGAATAAGAAGATAGACCCGTTCCTTCGAGGGAAGCTAGAGTATCGACTTTCCTCCTCTGATTTCCAATTGTATGTCCACACCTCAGCTAGAGGACACGTGTTGTTCATGCTTTATGTGGATGACCTGATTTTGACACGTGACCATGCCCAAAAGGTCAAGGAGATGAAGGAGGCACTATAAAGGTATTCAAGATTATGGATATGGACCTCCATTTCTTTTTAGGCCATGAGATTTACCAAACTTTGAGGGGGATTTTCATCTCCCAACAACGGTATGTGTAGGAGCTTTTTGCAACGTTTGAGATGGAGGAATGTAAGACCATTTCTACTTCTATGGATCCGAACTAGAAGGCTATGGCCCATGCAGATTCACTGCCAGCAAATGCTTCCCATGACAAGCAGTTGATTGGGTCCTTGATTTGGCTTCTTAGGTTGATTTGTGCTTTCCTGTGGATTTGTTGGCCAGGTTCATGAGTGAACCCAAGATGATACATTGGAATGCTACTGTGAGGATTTTGCGATTCTTGAGGGGGACCCCTAATCTTGGAATTCATTATCCAACAAGTACTGGAGATTCGCCTTTGATTCTTATAGGCTTGACAGATTCAAATTGGGCTAGAGATATTGACAAACGGAGGTCAATGGCAAGATACTGCTTTACTTTGGGTAGAGGTGTTATCTCGTGGAGCAACAAGAAGTAGCCCACAATTGCCCTTTCTTCCACAAAGGCAAAGTATAGAGTTACGTCTTCTACCACATGTGCGTCAATGTGGCTTCGGAGCTTACTAAGAGAGCTTGGCTGCCCAAAAACAAGTCCTACGACCATTCATTGCAACAATGAGTTGCATTGCTTTGTCATGGAACCCGGTGTTTCATGCTAGGTTGAAGCACATTGAGTTACAATATCATTTCATTCGAGAGAAGATCTTGGATAAGACTATTGATATGGTTTACTGCAAGACAAAGGATAATCTAACAGATTTATTTACAAAGGCACTTCCTCAAGTTGTTCTCCGACAACTAGGATTTGAGAGGGGGTGTTAGAGATTAATCATCCCCTAGACTAGCATTCTCAAGATACAATTGTTGTAGTCAATTATCTCAAAGGAACTTATATATTTTTCTTGTCAATTAGTAGGCATTTTCAGCAGTCACAATGTACGGGCACCTTATCGCAAGCTGGGGCAATGCCACATGGCAGCCACGCATCATATGTATGACGAACCACCTCTCGGTCCGTCAAGGTGTAGGCAACACCCACCTTGTGGAACCCGCCTCATGGGATAACACCCACCTATCAGTGTTCCCACAAGTCTGCGGAAGCGTAACATGACACGACACGAAACACGGAAGCGTAACACGCCATGGAACAAGGTAACACGACACGGTATCAAGGTAATACGGCACGAAAAACGACAGGTCCTTCTTAAGGCCTGATTATGTATTCCCAAGGTGCAACTAAGGCACGAGCATATTTACAAGAAATCCGGAGGGCTTGAGGGACTTGGTTTCACGGGTGGAGCATCGAGCTATCAACGCACATCACACACTCAAACCACGTGGGATGAGGGAGCTCAAAGGAGGTACAACCCTCATACAAACCTCCCCTTGAAAGAACTCGACGTCCTCGTCGAGGCCACAAAAACCAGACTCAGAGCCCAAGAGGCGGTGCTGATAATTTTATGCATTTACGAGCAGTTGGCTAGTTTGCTGATTAGGTCAGCCAGTCTTGCTAGCCACCCACCATATTTTGTGCTATTTATCGCCCCTTTCAAGTTTGCCCTCCATCACTTGTCTTCTAGGTATTGGTGAGAGAGATCCGGCTCGAGGAGATACATCAAAAGTCATTGTACATCTACCCTCTTCATTTCAACATTCATTGATTGCAGATTTTTGTGTTCTTCTCTCTCTTTTCTCTCTTCCTTTTCTCTTGTTTTCATTGTCTTTCAATCTTGTCGATATGCTTCCACATTCGCTATACTCTTGCAATATTGCCCCCCAAATGTTGTATGAAGGCTTTCCCATATATATTTTGTTGTTTTGGTAAAGTTGAGGTGATAGAGAAAATTATCAAGGAGGCCAATGTTAGCTCTATCTTATCCGTCCGTCATCTCCTAGTTGTGAGCTCTGCCAGAGCTTAATGGAGACATAGGAGCTTTGACTGTTTCAACCCATTATTTCTATGTGCATTTCTTTTTCAATGAGTTTAAGGAGTGTTCACATTGGCAAAGGAAAACATTTAGTCTTTGCCTCAAAGGGATGAGCAGCCTGCACCTATGATGGGTGGCCTGTTTTTAAATTATCACTAGCATTTTGCCCTTCGTCACCACCTGGTCAGCCAATATTAAATGCTGCTGACTAAAGCTGGTCAACCAGTTTAGGCTGATATTGGCTATTTATAGCCTTTCCCCACTTTGCTAAATGGCTGCATGTTAGTTACTATCATCCCCATGTGCGTACACACATTATTGCATGTAAAAGTGTGCGTTTAGGTGTGAACACCATTTTACACTGCTTAGCATTAAATAAAGGTCAAAGATGTAGGTGAATACCTCAACCTATATATCCAAGCCCTATCCCTTGTACTTGCATCTCACTTATTATTATCAATCTTTTCTTGGGTTTGACTAAGAGAGCTCTCTCTCTCTCTCTCTCTCTCTCTCTCCCCACACCCCCAATGGAGTTCCATCCACCTTAAACACTAGTCAAGCACACGAGCTCCATACCCAACAATGGTATCAAAGCAGATTTGACTACACCTCTACCACCTTTGCTATTTTCTATCTTAGTCTCCAAGTTCGCATGCAATGTTGGTCTCTCATCTACCTTGCTACCGTGCACACTTGATTTTTTGCCCAACAACTCCAACATAAGAAGAAGAAGAAGAAAAAGACAACCTGTTTGCTCCACCCCCTATGTGCCACCCTAAAAGCATCTAAACTACAATCTATTAGACATATTGGACACTGCCGTAGAAGCACTTGACCTGCAACCCATCGCATGTGCCCTAGACTTCTACCATGTCCATGACCTCCTTCAACCAAACACTTGTACATCATGGATTTATTGTTGTCGCCTAGACAATCACCACTTGTTAGACTTCACTTAAGAGTCACCTACCTAGACTCTTGCCTACCTATCCATCAACATCATTTGCAGCCCACTGCTTGTCAACACCACACTTCGAAGCTACAATATAATCAATTCACACACAGTCCACAAATCCATCGACCCATCGTCCACCAAAGGGAGATAAGGTTTACTTTAAAACTTTTTCTATTAAAGTTTGATTCTTCTTTCTTTATTGGCAAACCACATGCAAATTGGGGCGTTTCGAATTTTATCAAAATGTAAAATGTGGCTGGAATTAGACACCAGCTATGCTTATGCATGCGCTAAGACCTTTCCATCACATGAATATTAAATAAATTGTGGGGTTCTATCCTAATTTTAATCCAAAATGCGTTGTATTTCTTTTTATTTCCTTTATTTTCCATTCACTTTGCGCATGATCTCTAAGTTGATCTTGAAAGCTATGCTCATGTATTTGGCCTTTGGTTATGTGCACACTGCCTTTGACCCATGCTAGCTTTTGATCAACCTCTAAGCCATGCACACGTACCCTTGAAGCATATCTTACATCAGGTCCCTGAGCTTGTTGGTAGACCATATCATGACCATGCTTATGTTGCATCTCTCTTACTTATATATCTCCTTTTCAAAATCATTGTATACAATTAGACACTATGTCTTCAAGATAAAACCTTACCATATTACCTTCCTTTATATTTCGTGTCTCGGGTTCAGTACTAGTTATTATACATCCCTATGTGCAAACACATATAATTGTGTAAAAGTATGTTTAGGTGTGAACACCTTTTACACCAATTAGAATTAAATATGGGTCAAAGGTGTAGGTGGATACCTCAATCCATATATCCAGGATCTATCACTTGTACTTGCATCTAACTTGTTATTATCAATCTTTTCTTTGGTTTGACTAAGGGTTCTCTCTTTTTCTTTTTGTTATACTAAGAGCTCTCTCTTTTTTTTTTTCGTAAACTAAGAGCTCTCTCTCTCTCTCTCTCTCTCTCTCTCTCTCTCTCTCTCTCTCTCTGTGTGAGTTCCATCCACCTTAGACACTAGTTAGACACCCGAGCTCCATACCCAACATTGCTCCCCCCCCCCTCCCCCCGATGGGGCTAAGAATGCCCCTAATCAGCTAGCAACCTATTTTCACAACCTTCTCAACTGCATCATACCAAAATGCCTCTCTCCTTCCTCTTCTAGCCTCCTCTCACATGCATGGGCAAGTTTTGCCAAGTGGCAGCCTTCTAATTACATTTTACAACAATTTTCTACCAAATCAAATTAAGTCTCAAAATATTAATTTTGAAAATTAACGTAATTATTAATTCTTGCTCAAAACAATTAACTATGCCAACAAACAATTAAATTGGCTTGACCAATTTGTCATTCAATATTCTTGAGTATTTATTGGTCCCTAAACTAGCATCAACTAATTATTTAATGCTTAGTTCACCACTGACATTAATGTCTAATAAAATGATCAAGGCCAAAATCCCTCACCAGGTACCACCTAGTACTTATTAGGAATAAAGAGCCACCGTACCTTTTACACATGGCCGAGTGTGAACGCACCCTTAGTATTTATACTTTACAATATCTATCTAAAAACCTAAAAGAGATACACAACTAATTGTACCCACACATCATACATCTCACACTCTATACTGACTGATGTTGCTGATTTCACCTGCGTTTTTAGTCTTTCTCTCTCCTCACCTACGTTTCTCCACTGGTTGCAACCTCTTACTGCTAGTAGCATCCTCCTCCCACTAGGAACTCACATCCAGCCCTTCCACTACCTCTCACCCCTTGAAGCGAACCTTGCGGTTCGTGCTTCACACTGCCCTCACACCCCTTGAGGCAGACATTGTGATCGTGGTTCGTGACTGACCTCTTCCTCCTTGGGCAAACTGGTATCCATGGCTTCTTTACCAACAAATGACCAAACTACTGGGTGCTCCTACTGCGGCACGAATGGTCATCCCATCGAAGATTGCCAACTTTGATCTTTGCTCCCCACCCTCCCGAAGTATATGCGTCTTCCACCAAGCACTCCTTGTGCCACCTCTCCTTTCTGGGCCATAGAGATCGTTCTACATCGTCTATCAAAGTACTATGCTCAAGGCAATAAGACGCATCCGATGCGCACTAAGTCCTTTTGAGCACATGGAGGATCAATTGCGCTACGACCTCTCAGAGATCGTCGCAATGCTAGCAACAGCCTTCTCCCACTTATTTTCGAGTGGCTACCACGGCCCACAGTTCTGCAGTCTGCTCCATCAAGAGACAATGATTGTTTGATATTGTCTCCTTGTCGGTCCGCTCCTTCGAGAGACAATGGCTCCTCGACTCCTTCCTCTTCTTTGACTTCCCGGTCCGCTCCATTGAGAAGCAGCGACTGTTGCCCACTCATTGCTCAGTCAGAGCCCCACCCTTCACCCTCGCCTACTCAGGTTCGAGAGACCACCTCTGGGAGTTTTTCACTACCCCATATACCTTCTTCGGCATGATCAGCAGCACTTCCTTCATCCTCAAACATTTCAGAACTGTGATCCATGAGTTTTTGGATTCCCTATCTACCTTAGAGGGGGATTCAGAGAGGGAGATCTTTCTTTGCCCTCCGAGGGGACATCTACATCTATTGCAACTTCAGAGGGGACTCCTATTCCTCCAGTTTCAAAGGGGATCCCCACCCCCCACGCAATCCTTCGCACACCCTGGCGGAGGCCTTTTACCTTCTTCTTCTATCCTTGGATGGGGTGGCTTCCTTCCAACCATCATCTCACCTATTGATACCCAAGATCTCGAGGATCTACCTAGATCAAGGCCTTGGAGGTTCAACCACAACTTGGTAACGAGGCCTTTGTATTCCTTCTTGCATGGATGAACGAAGCTAGTGGCTTCTCTTCCGAGGTTGAGTTTCGGGTTCTCCAGTACACTTTGTCTATTGTTCTTTACTACATGTTACCTTTCATGTGGAAATCTTGGATCTTAGGGATCCTCTACATCTTCTTCTTACCTTGGTCACTTGGTCAGCATGGAGCCAACTCCCGAGATCGAGTACGCGCATATCCTTATGGTTCTCGGCACCACACAAAGTCTGACATTCCTACTATGCATTGCATGTTTTCATCATCTTTGTACTAGGGCGCTTGGGCAATTGAACAATTTTCCCAAGAGGGACACTGCCCAAGTGGCACCTGCTACATGAGCATTCTTCAACATGTAGCCTTCCATCTCCACTTCCATCTCCACCTCACTCTTCTCTTCTTCCTCTTTTTGGGCCTGAAAGGGGGTGCTGAGAAACACTTCACCCACAATTTACGTTTTTAAGTTTTTGTGTTCCTGCGTTTTGCATTTAGGATTTGTAGCCCCAAAAAGGAGCGCCACCCTAGACTGACTATGCCTATTTATAGGCCACTCCCTCATTCATTCATTTCTCCAACCTCTCTCATAACCCTTTAGGAGGACATTGTGGTTCGTGGTTGTCTTCATCATCTTCCATTGTGCTATGACACCCTTGTTCCCTTGTATCACATTCACTCCATGATTCAGAACTTCATCATTCTATTTATCAGAGTTTCTTCTCTCTTCTCTTCTCTTCTCTTCTCCATATTTGCCAAGTTCACTTTGTGCTCCTCCCCGAAACCCTACTGTCTCGTTGGTACTCTCTCTCTCTCTCTCTCTCTCTCTCTCTCTCTGTGTGTGCCATTCCCATTCCTAAACATCGCATCTCCATTGCTAAACATCTCTCTCTCTCTCTCTCTCTCTCTCTCTCTCTCTCTCTCTCTCTCTCTCTCTCTCTCTCTCTCTCTCTCTCTCTGTGCCATTCCCATTCCTAAACATCGCATCTCCATTGCTAAACATTGCTAAACATCTGTGTGTGTGTGTGTGTGTGTGTGTGTGTGCGTGCGCACCATTCCCATTGCTAAACATTGCATCTCCATTGCCCATATCCATCACTTTAAACTAGTATCAGAGCTAAAGGTCATCGCGAGCACGCTTCTCGGAGCCAATGCGAGCTATGCCAACAGCAGGTTGTCTCAATTCTGGTCAAAGGCAGTTGTGCGGATAGCATGCAAGTCACAGGTCATAGGCTGCAATTGGTTGCAATCACAGGTCACATGCCACCACAGTCATCGTAGGTCCGCAGGTCAACGCAAGTGCTTGTCAACCCAAGCGACAAGTTTCGACAATAGTTCTAGGTCGGGCAAGTGTCACAACAGCAATTAGGTGAGGTTGGCACTAGTTGTGTGCACCTGTCCACAGTCGACCTTTTTTTTCAGAGCAAATTTCAAGTTTTTTTTTCAAAGGTTTATCATTGGTAAATTTTGGCCGGTTGTCACGTGCTTCTAAGCACAGTTTGACAAATCTAATCGATTGTGCATGCATTTATTCATGGAAATTAGGGTTTTTGGAGTCTGTCCAAAGGTTTTACTCGGCTGAGTAAAATTTGTGAAATTTGCACACATCTCGGTCTCAAAAATTGGGGTTTTTCATGGATTTGTGGAAATTGCAGTGGAATAAGTACAATTTCCTAAAATCTTGACACATTGGATCCCGCACAATTTGGAGCTTTTGCAAAATTTACAAAATTTGTGTCAAATTTGGTCTTGGCATGCACCTACAACGTAATTTCTATGCAAATTGAGCACATTGGACCTCGGATAAATTTGGGCCTTTTGCAAAATTTGTGAAACTTTTGCAAAATTGGATTGTGGAATCTACTCGAGAGTTATGTTTAACATAATTTGAGTAGTTTGAGCAAAGAAATTTTGGGGCTTTTCATCGTGTGAGTCAAACTTGCATGTGGATGCATTCGGAGCAAAAAGTGTAGCTAAAATATAGGGCTTTCTCATGAAATTGATGTATTAGCCCATGACACAGCTGTAATTACTTGTCATGTGCTGTAGCACACATTTTATGACTCTGAAAATTGATTTGCAAATCTGAATTTTTTGCAATTACTTGTTTTTCCATTGTTGGTTGGTACTTGCTTTGTATCTTGGTCATTTGTTTGACAATTGGGCTCACATTTGTGGACTTTAAAGTCACTTTTGAGCTGTAAATCATGGCCAGCAACAATAATAACAGCAATCTTTTGCAGATTAAGAAGCTTGAGTCAAATTTTGCCCGTGGATGCATTCGGAGCAGAAATTGCAACTAAAATTTAGGGCTTTCTCATGAAATTGATGCATTAGCCTGTGGCATAGCTGTAGTTACTTGTCGTGTGCTGTAGCACACATTTTATGACTCTGAAAATTGATTTGCAAATCTGAAATTTCTGCAATTACTTGTTTTTCCATTGCTGGTTGGTACTTGCTTTGTACTTGGTCATTTGTTTGACAATTGGGCTCACATTTGTTGACTTTAAAGTCACTTTTGAGCTGTAAATCATGTCTGGCAGCAATGATAGCAACAATCTTTTGCTCATTAAGAAGCTTGAGGGTGCATACAACTTTGCTATATGGCAAAAGCGATGCTATAATGTCTTGGTGCAGAACAAACAGGTGAAGCCCATAAAGACAAAAGGCGTAAAACTAGCAACCATGAATCAAGATGAGTGGGATGATTTAGATAAAGCTTGCACGCTCTACCATAGAGCTTTCAGTGTCAAACACTTTGCTCTTTAACATAGAGAAATTGAAATCTACTTACGAAATGTGGCAAAGACTTGATTAGTTATATGCTCAAAAAAGTACAGCAAGTAAGATTTATTGGTTGAAAAATTCTATGGACCTTCATATGAAGAAAGGTATAGCCATGTTTATACATTTGAATGAGTTTTACTCTATTTTCAACCAACTGATTACTTTGGAGTTCCACATTGATGAGGAGTTCAAAACAACATTTTTGTTATGCACTTTGCCCAAAAGTAGGGACACTTATAAAACAACAATGAGTAACTCCAATGCCATGCTATTCTATTCCGATGTGGAGAGCTCTTAACTCATGAAAGAGCTAACTAGGCAAAATATTTTAGTAAACAAATCTTTCAATGCATTGCATACTAGAGGCAGATCCCAACAAAAGAGTAATTCTAAAAACAAAGCATGCAACAAGTCTCATGGAAAAAATGTAGAGTGCCATCATTGTGGTAAGAAAGGGCATTTCAAGCGGGATTCCTTCAAGTGGAAGAAAGAGAAGGGCGAGGGCAAAAGCGATGATGACAACAAAGATGAGAAAAAGGACAGCTAACATGCAAAGAAGAGCAGTGTGAAGATAGAGCAAGTCAATGTAGTCAATCACAAGAGTGACAGTGGTAGTGATATACTCTTTGTTTCTCCTTTTAGTGCACAGCCATTGATTGCAGATTCTAATGATGACACGCACTCTTGGATTATTGATTCGAGTGCTTCATTCCATATAACACCACATCATGAGTGGTTTTCTAACTACAGTGGTGGTAGACATGGTGTTGTCCGTTTGGGGGACAACTATGCATGTGACATTGCAAGGATTGACAATGTGCAATTGGTATTTCAGCATGGTTCAATAGTAAGCATGCTCAAACATCACATAAAAAGTCTTTCATTAAAATCTTCACCCTTCGAGTTGGTATATTCAAATGTATGTGAAATGCTAGGATTGTCTCTAGGGGAAAAAAATATTTTATCAAATTTGTTGATGATGCCACATGCAAAGTATGGATTCTAATCCGTCATAAAGACAAGGCATTAGATAAGTTTAAAATTTTCCTAGCACTTGCTAAAAATATGACCAGCAAGACATTAAAGTGTCTTCGCTCTGACAATGGTGGGAAATATATGTCAAAAGCCTTTCAAGCCTTTTGTGACAACAAAAGGATAAACAGGGAGCTCATTGCCCCTTATAATCTGCCTCAAAACGGTGTTGCAAAGCATATGAATACGACTTTTCACGAGAAGGTCTGTACTATGCTATTTCATGTTGCATTATCTCAAGCTCTTATGACAACCGTACACTTAATAAATCAATCGCTAAAAAAGTCTTTGGAGGGGGAGAGTCCCTCAAGAAGTGCGGTTGGGCAAGCCACCTTCATATGCACACTTAAGAGTGGCTGGCTGCGAGACTTTTGCACATATATACAAAGAACACAACAAGTTGAAGCCAAAGTCTTGTAAATGCATTTTTCCTAGGATACGGTGACGAGGATGACATGGGTCTAGATTATGGGATCTCGAGAAAAGGAAAATTGTACGCAGCAATGATGTTACGTTCCCAGAAGATCACATGCATAAACAACCCGAAAAGTTTGAGGAAGTCAAAAGGGTTGTATTCCAAGAAGAGGCACATGTAGGACAGCAAAGAGTACCCATTGTACAGTAACAAATACCTACTGTAAATGACCCATATTAACTATTTATTCTAGACTTTTTTATTGTCACTATTATGGTTATTTGGGCCATTATTTGCTGGCCAACTACATTTATTGTGGTCCCAAATGCTGGCCAACCTAATCATTTTTATGGCATATTTTTGTCCTATATATTCAGGCTCCCTCCTCCACAATATTTATTCATCACTTGCAAATTCCAATGCAAATCCTATTGGAGGAAGGGAGCCGGTGCCAATGCCCACGTAGCCAATGACTCACTATTGTATGCAATTGTCTCGTGATTGGTATATGGATTTCATTTCCCAACTATATCTATAAGTTCTCCTTACCTTTAAAGATGATGCCATAAGGAATCTTTGGGCTTAAGCCTTATCCTCTTTGCAAGAAGAGTGATGTGCTAGATGCATTTCAATGTTCTTTTGTTCCCTTCTATTATCTCCTCTCTTGTGTTGTGCAATCTATTACAACAATCTTCTATAGCTCCATTGCTGCACCCACTTCTAACATCTGAAAATTGCAGCAACAGCTCTCCCTCTTCCTCTCCCAACCTCCACCATGCTAGAATGAGGCTCAAACAACCTCATATAGCCTTTCCCTCACTTGCATGGGAAGGTTTTGCTAAGTGGCAGCCATGTAATTGCATTTTTTCAGCAATTTTCAGCCCAATTAAATCGATTTTCAAAATATTAATTGTAAAATTTAATTTAATTATTTTTTTCTCAAAAAATTAACTCTGCCAGTCAACAATTAAATTGGCTATGCCAATTTGTCATCTAAGCAATCTCAAGTAGTTATTAGCCCCTGAACTAGCACTAATGAATTAATTAATTCCTAGTTCCTAATATTACCACTAACATTAACGGCTAACAAAAAGTTCTAGGCCTAAATCTAACACCAGGTACCACCTAATACTTGTCAAATATATCTTATTACAACTTTGCCTTTAACACCGATTGATTTCTTAGGGTCCTTGGCCCGTCATTGTAAAATAACTAACTTACACATCACACATGCATCTCACATTTGCACATGTGATTAAAACTTGATCAAATGCTATGCAAGGCATCAAAATTTCACGTCCTTGTGACATTTTCAGCTACACATTCCATTCACTCTTCTTCTTTGAGTGATTTTCCTTCCCCCATCAACATCGACATCTTGGAGAGAGAGGGGTTGCTTACATCTCCTTCCACCATCCAATAGTGAGAGGGGGAATATTCCTCTCTTTGTATTTATAGGTTTTTTATTACTTACGCGACATTATTATTTTTATACTTTGTATCATTGTCAGTATCATTGGGATGATCGTAATTGTAAAAAGGCACTTGGGCAAGTGAACAATTCCCTTGCAAGGGCACTGTCCAAGTGGCACCATAGCATTACCATTTTGCATTAGCATGATATCTTGAATTGTCCTTAATATTTCCCCATGAATTGGCATTCTGTTCTTGTAAACATGCATCTATGCGCATTTATCCATTTTCAATCAAAGAGTGGTTGACTCTAGATCCACCATATTCGAGGCAACTCACACATGGCCGTCTCCCTAGGTAGTCTTTTGTATCAGTTTCTACATATGCTCCCCCATATTTCTTCTCTTCACCGACACCCACAGGTAGTCAAGATAGCATATCTGCTTTGTGTTTTGTTAGATCTTCTCATTCCTTCTCATTTCCCCTAGGAGCATTGTTACTCAATAGAACATAAATTATTACTCAAACAAAAAAAAGTTCTAAGTGGTTCCATAAACCTTTACAGGTTCTTTTAGGCCATTGGGCAGCCAACAAGCACCCTTTATTCAATGCCTTGGCCTCTCTAGGTGACCTTTTGAGCTCCCTTGGTAAGATAACCATCCCCTTTGTAGTCTTGATAGGTCATTGGGCAGCCAACAAGCACCCTTTCCCAATGCCTTAGCTACTTTGGGGTTGGATACCTTGGGATGAAAAATGGGCTTGAGCTATTTGGACAATCCCTTTTCGGTTCCAATTTTGGGCCTAAGAGGGGGTGTTGAGCCAAAAAATGCATTGTAAATTATTAGCTCTTTATTATAGCCCCAAAACTCAATTATTACCAAAGTTTTTGTAAACAGTGCATGTTCCTAGAGAGTGTCTACATCTCGTAAGCCAAACCCTAATTTGGGAGGATCCACACTTCTATAAATAGACAAGCTGCCCACCGCTCAACCCTAATCCTGTTTTTGTAGATTGTTGGTGCAATGTGCCTAACTTTGCTGTCCACACCCTGTTCGAGGGGGATATCTCAATTTGAGCTATTGTCTACACCCAGCATCTGCTGTCCAACCTCTTCATACCTATCAACGCCACTGGTGTCAACTTGCTGTCATTGCCTAAAATGTTGCATTTACTACCAAATCATCTATTGCAGCCTACATTAGCACCTGATCAGCTGTCGCAAGCCTACCACATCATGAACAACCAACCCTACATTTGTTGTTCCAGCCCTACCTCAACATCCTACAGCCTATCTTTTGCTGTTTAAAGCAGTCACCTAGCTGCCACATCACCTCAGCTTGCTGCATCCACTCATCTACTGTCCTTTTGCCCCGTCTAATACTGATCCAACCTTCACAAGGCTGCATTTGCTGCTGCCTGACATCTTCAGAGACTATCTATTGCATTTCGAGATCCATCACAGCCTGGCACACACTCTCAAGTTCATACTCTCTGGCCCGCTCCTAAAGACAAGAATTCAAAGGTTGGTATTCACTTTGCATAGTGTGTTTCCTGCATTGAGCATCGTCCATATTCAACATTTTTTATTAAATTTGTCGTAGACAATACAAGGGTAGAGTGTGCATTCCGAAAGATCAAGAATTGAGGTATCACATACTATATCAGTGTTATGATAGTCCTAGTGCGGGACACCCAAGAGTTAACAATACTCGCAATCTTTTAAGAGCTAAAAACACTTGCAATCTTTTTAAGAGGCGGTCTTATTGATCTGCAATGTATACGGGCATCCTAGACTACATAACATGTCACGTCAATAAAGTTGAAATCCTTAAGACAGAAGAGCTTCTCTAGTTGAAATCCTTAAAAGAAAAGAGCTTCTCTATTCTTTAGAAAATCCTACGAGAAAAAGAAGATTATCTCCATGGACATAGAAGGGGCACAATTCTATGTGGGACCTGAGTACTTGTGGAGATGTTTCCCGAGATGCCTAGGTTTATTCCAACCTCATCTGAAGTTGAAACTTTAAGAATTGGCTAGATAGAATGTTTACTAGTCACTTTTGAGAGTTATAAATATTGAGGGCCGAGGGTGGATACGAAACTTAGCATGAGTATGGTGGATTAACCAAATCCTAAACAATATGCAACAGCTGACAAACAGAGAGGATTGACCAAATCCTAGAGGATATGCTATGAGCAGATATATGGTAAAGTTTACACATAACAATGCCAATCACTCCCCTACACTTACCATATGGTAGCAAAAGCTCAAATGTGCTTGTCAGCCAACTCCAAGCTTGCCTATAAAAGGTCCACCTTTCCCACTTGCCCAAATTTTCAAGAGCAATACGAACCGTAAATTGTCTTCAACCAAAATTAGATTAAACTTTTCTTTGGGAAAAAATTGGCAACGAATCTAGAAAGGAGCCCATGCTTGTGATAGCCAGAAAAAACATATCTGATTGATTACATTTCCAACATGCGTCATATCTCTTCAGCCCAAATTAGATAAACCATTTCTACGGGTACACTTTGGCAAAGACCCTAGAAAAGACTAAGTGTTTCTGATAAGAAAAATAAAATATCTCCAATGATCTTTGATGTAATCATATGATGTACGGATCATAAACTATGCCAGCAACTTAGCAAGTTACTGACCCACACAGATGCACAGGTGCTGTCAAAACAGATGTGAAGACCACCAGACAGTGCTATGAATTCAAGAGCCAAAGGCGTGTACTAGCATCAAGAGCTGGATGGCCCAAAAGCAATTAAAATGGAGCAGGCTGGAAATGGATGGAATGGTGTCAAGTGTGGAGCTAGATGGAATTGGCCATAGCGGCACTAGTTCCCAACATTACTTGCCTGACAATGACTACCTATATTCAGCTATATGGCTTAACTTTTTATCTTTGTTCTGATGAGATGCATATCAAGAATCATAAATGCAAAATACGAACTTTACAGAAGAGCCCTGCAACCTACGAAAGCTATCAAAGTGTTATCATCAAGCACCCTGGAGTATACAAGATTATCAGGCTGTAATCTGCTGTCCCTGATGTCACCTGGGTTTAAACTTGTCTTAGATTTGCAAAAAGCCTTCAAAACATGTCCATGCTCATTCATTCAGCTAGGGAAAGTGTAACTAATCCTCCAGACAGAGGGAATAATTTGATAGTAAACTAATCCTGTAGGTTTAAGTAAACTGAACACACACACAAATCTAGAATGTCTGATAAAGCAGGTAATTTAAAAAGGCCAAAAGGGACATTAAAGAGAGAATAACCAACCCACTTCTGTCCCTGAATCTGAAATTGCGTGTGTCCCTGCCTCTTCCTCTGTCTCTGAAATTATTCTCGCGTCCAAAACTTCTCCCATTTCTGTTCATGACTTCATTGACTCTAAGTGTTCTCCCTTCCAGTACCTTTCACGTTCTCAACAAAATCATTAGTCAGTACAATATGTGCTACTGAAAGTGACGACTCACTATGCTACAATATTGCATGGACCATGGGTTCAGGTCAAGCAAGTAAAAATAAACCATGATATGAACTAGTGTTCAAGCAAATGGCTCTTATCAACATTCTAAGATGTGCATTTGTCTAAAAAAATGGCCCCATCACTGACCCTCAAATACCATCACTTACCTCACCATCCATGTCATTGATCGCCTTTGCTGCTGAACGAGGATTTGTAAACGTGACAAAACCATATCCACGAGAAGTACCAGACTCTGGATCAAAGATTATCTGAGATGAGAGGAATAGCAAGAAAGAAATAGTAAGAGACAGGGTTGGGGTTTCTGGAATGCTAGACTGATGCTTTTGCCAGAAATGAGACTCTATCAAGGATGCAAAACACCCATGATCTAAAATCCGTAATACAATATGCTCTGAACTATGGTTATGTGAAGTAACACATTAATAATTCTGATACCTTCATGAACTTTCACAAAAGCTTTTACCTTAAAATTTTGAAACGAATTTATTTTCTTCACTTGGTTTAGACATTGAGGCTACCATTAGAAACAAAACTAATATTTAATGTTTTAACTTTTGCTAGTATTGCTAGTCTACAGCAGTAAGCCCCTTAGGCCTTAATAGTCTGAATCAAATTCTGTGTGTCGCTGATGTGAGACTACTAAAATCTATATGAAAAGCTCATCTGAAACAAGGAAGTAGCATTTATACTTATTCAGCTCTCTGTTTTAACTCCACGAGATCAACAATTTGCATCCAGGATTTATGCCCAGAAAGAGTAGTACCCATGGCCAGGTTTGAGTAAGAAGAAATGTTCTAATAATCAAGTATAAGGATCATGTTAGAGAGTGAGGAAAGCAATCATAGGAAGAAAGATGATTCAAATACTCTCGAGCTTGTTTTCCCGGAACAGAGTTGTTCATCAGCAGAAGACAGAAGACAGATCTGATAATAAACGTAATACTTACTTGAACCATCTAATACTGGTATTAGAGCAGTCGGGCCACATCCTGTCGAAAGGTTTTCATCCCGTCTTCAGCCGCTTCGATCACGCTTCGACTGCAGTTCTCGTCCCGCCGAAACATGACCGGGTCCCGTCTTCAGACGCTTCCCTGTTGGCGACCACGAGGGGATGGTTCAAGTCCCCGTCTTTAGACGCTTCGATCACTTCTGTGTTGGCGACCACGACGGGATGGTGCAAGTCGGGCCAAGTCCCGCTTCTAATTACAACTTTGGTCACAGATTTGTTCCCACGTGACCTAGCGGGGGGTGTTTAATCACATCCTTACCCGGCATTCCTGCCTGGCAGGCCTTATTCCCGCATGACCTGCACACAATTAGTGCAGATTTGAGGAAAGTTACACCGTTCTTCGTGCCCCTCTGTAATCATGGAAGTACCTCATCTTTGTACGCAAATTTCTTATATTTGCTTTCGAATTCCAGTGTATTAATGGAGGGGAAAGAGAGAGAGAGGGGGTAACCGAAAGCTCTAGTTCCGGGGACCACCCTATGGTGGATCCCTATGAAATGGAAATACAAGAAGAACAATGGGAAGAATTTTTTGCTACACGAGAACAATTTGATGATCTAACTGCTCGTGTGCAAGCACAGGGGGTTCAAATGGAGTTGCTAACTCAAGCACTCACTGAAATAAAATCCCAATTAGCCTTATTATTAGAAAGGGATAAAGGTAAGGTAGAGACCTCAGATATTCCATCTTCATCGAAAGATATAGATGTAACTATGCGAGGCCCTAGGGAACCCCACCAAAAGCTGAGGGATAACCCAGTGTTAAAAGATATGAAACCCCCTCAGTTTCATGGAGAGGAAAAAGATAGAAATAAAGATACTATCTTTAACTTCCTCCAAAAATGGGAGGATTTGCACAAACTTAAGAATACTCCACCACATCTCCAAGCGCTAGAGGCCAGCCTAACCTTGGGGCCAAAGGCATATAAATGGTGGAAAACTTTAAAGGAGTCAAATAAAATACCTGAAACTTGGGCTCAATTTGAATTGGTCTTTTTGAAAGAATTCCTTCTTGAAAATGAAATGGAAAGAAATTGGAAAGATTGGGATTTTGTCAGACAAAAGGGAAGACCTTTGCTGACATATCTCGAGGAGTATCGTGAGATAATCCTCAAATTGGAAGGAATAGAAGAATTTCAAAAGACAAGAGGATTCATAAGGAGACTAGATAAGGCCTGTAAAAAGGAAGTGAAAAGGAGTTCTCCAAAGACGCTTGAAGAGGCAATTAAATTTGCATTAATCAATGAAGATAATACGCGTCCAAGTGCACTCACTAGTCTCACTAATATGGAGCCCAAGACTAGGGAATTTGAAGCCTCAAAATTTGTAGGCAAATCGAAAAGGAAAATGCCATTCCTTAAGGGTAAGAAACAACCCTTTGAAAAGAAACAATATGTAGAGCCAAAGTTAAGTCAAGATGACTTTGATAAGGCCAAAAAAGAAAAGTTGTGTTTTAACTGCCTATCTCCTAACCATGCTGCTTGAAATTGCCCTCAAAGGAAAAAGGGGAAAGATAAAGGAAAGGATAAGGACAAGGGCAAGGGAAAAGAGAAACAAATCCATGTAGTGCAGACCCTAGAATTAAAGGGGCATGAAAAGTATAAATCTTTAGAGGTCTTGCACAAAGATGTACAACATAGGTGTTGTATGTCAACTTCTATGTGGCAGCCTACTTTTGGGCCACATGATTTAGTTAGAGTCCATGGATTGATAGCGAGAAAGAGGGTTAGAGTCATGATTGATGAAGAGGGTTAGAGTCATGATTGATGACTCTGCCACCCACAATTTCATAAATTATGCACTTGTCAAAAAGTTAAAACTTCCCCAACAAAAGAGTGAGCATCAATATGTTGTGCATATGATGCAAGGTCAGGATAATAAAATATGGGATACAATGGTATCCAATTTGGAAATCAAGATCCAAGGATATAAAGATAAGCTTGATTTCCAAATTATGAATATGGAAAGAGCCAATATTGCTTTAGGGAGGAGTGGCTATGGGGATTGGAACCATCCTTAAAACGTAGTTATCATCATAATACACTGGAATTTGAAAGGGATGGTAAGACTTTTGTGATTCAAGGTGAACATGAAGTATCTGATAACCCTTTGATGTGTTCCCTTGAAGTTCAGAAGATGATAAAGAAGGAAGCTTGTGAGGTATATATGTTATGGTCCCTCCTTGTACAGAACACCTTTACTTTTTGTAATATAAAGCAACAATTTTCTTATGTTTGTGAGTTGAATGTAAATAATGAATTAAGTGGTTTGATATACGAATTCAAAGATGTGTTTCCTTCTGATTTACCAAGTGGCCTTCCACCAGATAGGGGTGATATAAATCACCCAATTGACATAGATAGGGATACACACCCTGTTTCTAAACCACCTTATAAGCTAAGTGAAACACAGCACTAAGAAGTCAAAAGACAAATTAAGGATTACCTTGATAAAGGGTTTATACAACCCAACAATTCACCTTGGGCTTCGCTAATTTTATTGGTAAAGAAAAAAGATGGTTTTATGCGACTTTGTGTTGATTATAGAGCATTTAATGAGATAACGGTGAAGAAAAGTTTCCTATGCCCAAAATGGAAGATCTTTTTGATCAATTACAAGGGGCAAAATTCTTCACAAAGATTGACTTAAGATCAGGCTATCACCAAGTAAGAATTAAGGCCTAGGATGTTCCTAAGACGGCATTTCGTACTAGATACGAGCACTATGATTTTTTGGTGATGCCTTTTGGCTCACTAATACACCAGCTACTTTTATGAAGCTGATGAATAGTGTGTTACGGCCCTATCTAGGATACTTTGTAGTAGTCTTCTTGGATGATATCTTGATCTTTAGTAAATCAAGAGAAGAACATTTGGAACACTTACGATTAGTATTCCAATTGTTAAGAACCCATTCCCTTTATGCAAAGAAAACTAAATGTGAATTCTTCGCACAAGAGGTAAAATATTTGGGGCATATTATCTCGAAAGAGGGAATCAAGATGGATCCAGAAAAAGTAAGAGCAATTATTGAGTAGCCATCTCCAAGGAACTTGGAAGAGCTGTAGATCTTCCTAGGTTTATCTGGATTTTATCGTAGATTCGTTCGAGGTTATACCAAGATAGTTGTTCCAATGACAGACCAACTTAAAGGGAAAGGAAAGAGTTTTAGTTGGGAAACAGACCAAAATGAAAGTTTTCAAAAACTTAAGATAGCTATTGCTACAGCTCCAATACTATTAATTGTGGATCCCAATAAACCATTCATAGTTGAAGCTGATCCCAGTGGCGCGGTCTGACCAACCGGATCTACAAGGGCGTAAAGCCAGATGGGCCGAACTCCTCCAAGAGTTCGACTATGAGATAAGGTATGAAAAAGGAAAGTATAATATAGTGGCTGATGCACTCAGTAGAATGCCCATCATAAATGAATTGAGTTTTACTCAGTTCACTTTCCATTTGCTTGAATCCTTAAAAGGGAAATGCCAGTTTGATCATGCATATTCCAACATATGGGAAGCAATAGAAAATGGGGATTCAAATGGAAGAGCCTCCACTGAGAAAGGAACATCTGAGGATATTCAACAAGGAAATGGAGCATCAGGGGTTGCTCAAATAGGATTCAAGTGGAAGAATTTCACCATTGATAATGGTTATTTACTCTACAAGGGTAGGGTATGTGTCCCGAAAGATGAAAAAATAAGGCGCCAGATACTCTCTGAGTGTCATGATACCCCTAGTACGAAACATCCAGGAGTTACTAAGACTTATAGTCTTATTAAAAGGCAGTTCTATTGGCCTGGAATGAATAAGGACGTCCTTGACGTCTATGTGGTCAAATGTAATAAATGCCAGGTTAATAAAGCTGAAAGATTGAAAATGGGAGGACTTCTCCACCCATTAGAGATTCCTTCGGGAAAATGGGAGAGTATCTCCATGGACTTTATTGTCGCATTACCCAGGACACATAAGGGGCACAACTCTGTGTGGGTAATTGTGGATAGGTTAACCAAAATGGCTAGGTTTATTACAACTTCAACTAATGTTAAAACACCAGAATTGACTAGATTATTCATAGAGAACATATACCGATTGTATAGCCTTCCGGCAAATATAGTTTCTGATCGTATGGAGCACCCGCAAACAGATGGGCAAATTGAAAGGATTAACCAAATCCTTGAAGATATGTTGAGAGCATACGTAGGTAAAAGGCAAACTAATTGGAAAGAGTATTTACCGATAGCAAAGTTTGCATGTAATAGTGCCAAACACTCTTCCACTGGATATAGTCCATTTATGCTAATGTATGGGTTTCAGCCCAGAGCTCCTCATGCAGTAGGACTACACAAGGAAAAGGTTCAAGCAGCAAAGGATTTCTTGGAGGATATGAATAGTATGTTAAAATTTGCTCAAGAAAATATTAAGAAAGCTCAAAATCGAGCTGGAGCTTATGCAGATCCTCATTGAAGAGATATCTCCTTTGAGGAAGGAGAATTGATCTATCTTAAAGTGCCTGAACAAACTACAACCATGAAAATGGGACAATGTCCAAAGCTTTCACCCAGGTATTGTGGTCCTTTTACAATACTAAAAGGGTCGGAGAACAGGCTTACAAGCTCCAACTACCTACTGGTAGTAAAACACATCAAGTTTTCCATGTAAGCAAGTTAAGAAAGAAGCTGGGTGATATGGATAATCTAATCTTAAATGATAACATTGAGGAGCTAATAGGTGACCAATCTATTCAACACGAACCAGAAAGAATTTTAAGTGTTCGTAACAGACGAACAAGGAATACTATTTATCAAGAATATCTGGTGAAATGGAAAGATTGTTCAGAAGAAAGCTCAACATGGAAGCGAGTAAGTACCTTAGGGAAAAGGTTTCCCAATTTACAGTTGGACTTCCCAAGCATCGTTTTCAAGGACGAAATCAATTCTTAAGGGGGAGGAAATGTTACATTAATAAATATAACTTATGGGGAGACAAGCGCGAGGGATGACCGTCCAGGGGCTTTGGGCGCCCCTACGGGGTTAAGGGGAGCTTAGGAAGTAAGTGAGAAATACTAAAATAGTAGAACTCACCAAGTAAGGACAGCTGGTAGAGGGAGTCACGACAAGGTGGCACTGCGAGAACTTCCTAAGCGTGGTCGGGGGGGAGAGAGAGATCTCTCTCGAGCTTGTTTTCCCGGAACAGAGTTGTTCATCAGCAGAAGACAAAAAACAGATCTGATAATAAACGTAATACTTACTTGAACCATCTAATAACACTCCAACCCCATGCTCTTCAAATCCCTTGTTCGTGCTCATGCCCTCCCACACTTGAGATCCTGCTAAATGAGTCACCATGACCCCATGCTCTTCAAATCCCTTGTTCGAGCTCATGCCCTCCCACACTTGAGATCCTGCTAATGAGTCACCATGAGAAGTTCTCGAACAGCTGCAGTGCTTGATCTTGCTAAAGAGAATAGAAGAGACAAGTGACCATCACAATCCATGCTGACCCACAATCTCTGATCCTCCAAGATCCTAACCATGATCACAAACACAACCAAATAGGCGTTTTGTGAATCGTGCAGTCTGACAATTTAAAAGCATGACTTTAATCAGCGAACTTTAATAAGTTTGCCACGTCATGTGATCCCCAAGTTAGCCAAGCTATTCAATCCTGTCCCACCATGGCATCATTAGTCCCATACACAAGTGCACTACATTCTCCCCCACTACAACTGCAGCTTCGCTGTACCCATCCAAATCCACAAACATGTAATAGCCTCTTTGAAGATGACCACAAAGCTTTAGCCCATGGAAGGCAGTACTTGAAATTCACACTAACTCCTTAACTCCAAAAGTGACCTCATTCGAGTTCTCTCAATGCTGCCATAAGTAACCATGATGACCAGATTACAAGCCACAGTGCCCAAACACTATGAGTAAGCTGTTAGAAGTGGATGCAGCATGAAAGAATGCTGAACTAGACTGCTGAACACAAGACAGAAGAAAGAAAACAGAAGAACACTGCAAAAGAAGAGAACTCAGAAGAATGCTCGGGAAATGGAATCCATATACCAAACAGAAGAAAATCGCATACAACAGGGAGTCACTAGCTGCAAGGGCACTAAGACCGGCTTCTCTCTCCAACAGGACCTCAAGGTGATAACTGAACTGAGGAGGAGGAGCACGGAATATATAGACCATAAATATGCCCTGAATAACAACTGGTCGCCCAGAATTAAATGCTGGCCGACTAGCATCAAAATGCCCTCAAATGACATAAATAATGCACATTAAAAATATCGAAATATCTGACATGTGCCCAAACTGATCTGGCATGCACACTCACACATGAGCTGAAATATTGCTAACATAAGCAACTCCCATGCTTGCATCATCCAAGCAATTATGAAACATAAGAAACCATGCATGCAACATCAACAACCAAATACCACAAAGAAGCATCTAAAACACCAATTGGAAATTGCTAAATTGACAAACCACTGGAAACACAACATGTACGACCGAGACTAAAGCACAAAGACTTAGATAGAGACAAGCAAAAACTCAAACCCTAAATGCCAAACACAAAACGCAAAAACTCAAAACTCAAACACAGAGACAAACACAAAGAGAATAAACTCTAAAGTGAACAAACATTGTAAATGAATGTAAGAGTGTATAGAATGCCCAAGGGAAAAGTAATGCAATGTCAGAGTGTGACGTCCACCAGAGACAGATTCCGAGTGTGCTAAGAGCACCAATCGGAGTGGAGAGTGAGGAAAATACCAAATGCTAATCACCAAAGTGTGAAGGAACAAAGGCGACTACAAAGGATGATGCCTGATGATGAGGGGGTCAATAGAAGGCTACAAACACAGCAGTAGAAGGGCTGCCTAGAGAAGGAAGAGCACAACCAGCTACTGCTTGCAAGCAAGAGGGCCAAATGCAAGGTACTGAAGGTCGCCTAATGCTGTGGAAGGGAACTAGCAATCGTCGCTTAGTTGTTGAAGGTCAAGGAGAAGACAGTTCGATCGCTAATGATGGCTAATGGGACCAAACATAGCAAAAGGGAGGGCACTAGACAATGGGCAACACCCAAGGAGTAAGGTGCTAGGCACTACAAGGACTGATGAAAAAGTGGCCGCAGTCATGAAAGGTGGACAGCGACGTGGGTGAAGGCTAATGGCTGAATCTACACTGAAAGAGTAAGGCTAAATGGTGGGCAGCCTGTCTATTTATAGATGTTGAAGGGTGCTCCAAAAAGTTGAGGTTTTGGAGGACCATTGAAACCCTCTCAAAATGTGCACCAAATTTGCATTTTTAATTAATTAAGCATGTTTTGGGGCTGTCAAAAAATGCTAATTAGCTGTAAAGCATTTTTTAGAACAACACCCCCTCTCACGCCCAAAACTAAGCCTAAAAGGGAAGGCCTACAATGTTTACCCCAAGGTGTCCCACCCCAAAGTAGCTAGGGCATCGGCCAAAGAGTGCATGTCGACTACCCCGTGGTCTACCAAGACTACAGAGGCAATGGTTATCTTACCGAGGGAGTTCAAGTAGTCACCCCAAAGAAGACACGGCATCGGACAAAGGGTGCTCGTCGACTGCTCAATGGCCTACTGGCCATACAAAGGCAGATGGAACCACATTGAACCTTTTTCTTTAAATGGAAAGTTAAGTTTAAAGGTGGCGGCCAATCAAGTAACAATGATTTGGAAGACAGGAGTACGGATGATACACCCAACACATCACAAAATAGTACAAGCTTACCCAACCACTCCAAGATATCAATGATGAGGGAAAGGTGATGAAGTATCATGGGAAGAAGGATGGTGATGTAATCCGCCAATGGAAACAACTTAGGATCCGTCCAATGGTGCTCTACACAATGGGATGCATAGTATGCCACATACTGAAGAATGCTCATGCAGCAGGTGCCACTTAAACAATGCCCCTCGTGGAAAAATGGTTCACTTGCCCAAGCACCCTAGTACAAAGATGATGAAATCACACAATGCATAGGAAAAGGCAACCCAGGGAAAAGGCCGATGTTGAAGACAAGTGTCAAAACCTATAGAATACCAAGAAGGATAGGAACCCCCTCTCAACCTGGATATCAATGCCAAAGAAGGAAGAGGAGCCTGATACATTATGAGTCAGAATCGAGTCGCATGTGAGTCTCGCACAAAGACTAGCCTCCACAATCACCGTAGGGTACTCTTTAGAAGAACATTGATTGTGCTATCATGTGAAGATATACTAGGGTTTACACTAAAGAAACACAACATGTACGACCAAGACTAAACACAAAGACTCCAACAGAGATAAGCAAAACCCTAAACGCCAAATGCAAAACACAAAAACTCAAAATTCAAACACAAAGACAAATACGTATAGAAGAAACTCTGAAGTGAATGAATGCTATAAATTAATGTAAAAGTGTTTAAAATGCCTGAGGGCAAAGCAATGCAATGTGGAAGAGTGATGTCCACCGAAGACGGATCCCAAGTACTATGACTACCAGTTGGAGTGCAGAGTGCGAAAAGCACCCAACATTGATCACCAGAGTGTCATGGAACAAAGACAATTGCAAAGGATGATGCCTAATGATGAGGGTGGCAACAGAAGACTGCAAATACATCAGTAGAAGGGCTGCCTAGAGTAGGAAGAGCGCAACAAATAGGTCCTTCAATGTGAGAGAAGCATTACAAATAGGTCCTTCAAAGAAATGATCTTACCAAAGGATACAAGCTAATCCTAAATCCTCCCCATCTTGTTGATGTGGTCCTTCAATAGGGAGATCTATGACATATCATACCATAGCTTCAATTCCAGAGATATGGGTTGCCTGACTGTTTGGATCTAGCAGAGAGATGTCAATTGCTTCTAGACCTCTATGGCAATGTGAATGCATCTTACATACATAAGCACAAAATCTGCACAACTCACAAGAAAACCCCCAACTCACCCCAAAAAAAGAAAAGCCTTTTGCATTCAGCCAATCCCATAAAGCCATCAAGTCTGCAGTCACTCCAATACGGGGATCCACAATAGGTGAGGGAGCAAGGGCTGTAACAAAATCCCAAAGATTGAAAGTATTGAGAATGCACTTGACTTTGCACAACAATAAAGTGTAGTTCGTTCCATCCAATTTCACGAACTGCGGTAAAGAGGATAGAACAAGCACCTACACAAGGGGTGTTATCATTACCAACCGTAGACTAGTACCTATCGTGGTGTTTGACGAGCAGTGGAGATTCAATGTTAGACAATGGCAACTAACTACGAAGAGAGAGTAAGTGAGCAGCAACAGTAGAGAGTAATGCACAATGTGTGGGTACGAAAAGATGTACCGCTCTTTAGGTTTTTGACAGTTACATATAAACGACTAAAGTACAAGTGCAAAGGTGTGTTCACACCGAACACATATAAAAGGCACAATCGCCCTTTTCCAATAACCTCCCACCTAAAAGCAACATGCCTAAAGGTCAAGAAAAGAATCAACTAAGTCTAAGTATGTACAAAGCTGAAATACACATACTATCCAACTCCCATCATCTATCGACAATGAGCAAACCGCTCTGCTAGAAGTCCCTTCGTGAGAAGATCTGCAAGATTATCATATGTATGTACCTTGACAAAGCTCAATGCTTTTGTTCAAGTACATCCTTGATAAAGTGATACTTCACATGTATGTGCTTCGTCTTTGCATGAAAGACGAGATTCCATGCTAACATGATAGCACTCTGACTATCACAGTGGAGGACAAGCGTCTCAGTAATGCCAAGCTCTTCCACTAGACGTGAGAGCCATAAAGCCTCCTTGCATGCCTCAATGGCAGCCACATACTTTGCCTCTGTAGTAGACAATGCAACATACTTCTGTAGCCCATAGATCCAAGAAACTGCTCCCTCTGTAAACGTGAATACATACCCTAAAGTAGACTTCCTACAGTCAGCATGACCAGCATAGTCTACATAGCAGATACACACATCCTTTGTGCCCTTAAGATATCTCATGATACCTTTCACTGCTTCCCAATGCTTTCTACCAAAATGTGCCTTATACCTACTAACCACTCCCCGCAAAAACTATGTCACGACGTGTGGCAAAGCTACCCACAGTTAAAGCATATAGGATCTTAGCCATTTCAGCCTTTTCATCATCCACTGTAGGGCTGTCCTCTGCACTGAGTTTCACATATGGAGATAATGGTACACCAATTGCTTTTCCCCTCTCCATATTCAAATGCTACAAAATCTTGGATATATACTCCTGCTGTGACAGATAAAGTAGACCTTTCGATCTCTCTCTGAGTATACGCATGCCAAGAATATGATTGGCTTCACCAAGCTCCTTCATATTGAAGCTGCTATGTAGCTTCTGCTTCAACGAGTCTAACGCATGAACATCCCTACCACCAATCGGCATGTCATCCACATACAAACTTCAAAGTATAATAAGGCTACCATCTGCCGCCTTCTTGGTATACAAACAATGATTCACTTGACTTCTTTGAAAACCTTCAGATTGCATGAATATATAAAACTTATAATACCATTCACACGGTACCTATTTCAGCCCATACAAGCTTTTGTTGAGTCTACATACCATCTTTTCTTACCCCTTAGTCACAAAACCTTCTAGCTATTGCATATATAAGTCCTCATTTTGACTACAAGAGTCATTTTGACTACAAGAGTCATTTTGACTACAAGAGAAAATATCTCATCAAAGTCAATCCCATGTTTCTACTTGTATCATTTGGTAACCAGCCGTGCTTTGTACTTTGATGAGGAACCAGAGGTAACCTTCATTTTGTAAACCCATTTGCATGGTAGCATTTTTTGCCCCTTAGGCAAATGCACCAAATCCCAAGTGCCATTTTTCTTTAGAGATTCCATCTTTAACAACATAGCTATATGCCATTTCTTGCTATCTTCTCTATCCATGGCTTCCTTGAAGCATGACGGTTCACCACAATTTGTTAACATGACATAATCAGCAACATAAATCGCACCAGGAATAAGCCTATCTAATTGTTTGGTATTTTTGATCGACCTGCAGATCCAATGATCAGTGTTTGCTAGTTGTTGAGCCTACAAATCTGCATTAACAGCTTGTTGTTCCAAAGGTTCAGCATGTTGTACTACCTGTTCTAGTTGTTCCAAAGGCACATTTTCTTACTAAAGCTATGCTATATCACAGGCAACTTCTTGCTAATCGATGTCAACATCATTCCCGGCATTTATATGGTCATTTATAGCAGGTATTTGCTGTTGTACAACAGGCACACTTTGCTATCCTACAAGTATTTCTTCTTGGAACACAACCCCTTTCACTTCTATCTTTTTGGGCTATTTATGCATACGATCTTCCCGAAAGATTACATCATTGCTACATACAATTTTCCTTTTTTCGAGATCCCATAACTTATACTCCATTTCTCCCTCATCCCCATATCCTAGGAAAATGCATTTACAAAACTTTGGCTCCAATGTGCTACATTATTCTTTGCATATGTGCACAAATGCCTTGCAGCCAGACATTCTTAAGTGTGTATACGAAGATAGCTTGCCCAACCACACTTTTTGAGAAACTCTCCCCCCAAAGACCTATTTGGTGACCGATTTATCAAGTACACGGCTATCATTACAACCTCTATCCAAAATCCATGAGGTAATGCAGTATGAGACAACATGGTACGAACCTTCTCCTGAATAATCCTATTTATACTCTGCGACACCATTTTGGGGCAAATTATAAGCAGCAATGAACTCCCTTTTTATCCCATTACTATCACAAAAGGCTTGAAAGGCTTTAGACACGTATTCCCTACCATTGTCAAAGCGAAGACACTTTAATGTCTTACGGGTTATATTTTCAGTAAGTGCCAGGAATTTTTTTAACTTATCCAAGGCCTTATCTTTACAACAGATCGAATAAACCCATACTTCGTGTGTGGCATCATCAACAAAGGTGATAAAATATTTATTTTCCCTTAAAGATTTACGACAGATCGAATAAACCCATACTTTGTATGTGACATCAAGGACAAATGTTATGAGCACGTGAAAATTTGATGCTTTACTTATGTTTAATTGACATTTGATTAAAGGATTAATCAAATGTGAAATTAAAAGATGCACATGTGAGGTGCAAGCTACTTTTTCACAATTGAAGGCCAAAGGACCCTGTGAAAAAGATGGGTGTCAAAGGCAAAAGTTGTAACAAGTTACACTTGTTAGATTCTAGGTAAATTCTGGTGTCAGTTTGCCCCTAGGACCATTAATTGGCCATTAAGTGTCAGTGGTGACACTAGGGACTAGGTATTAATTAATGGATTAATGCTTGTCCAAGGATCAATTAATGCATGGGACCACTTTGGGTTGCAAATGGCCTAGCCAATTAATCTTTGGATGGGCAAGGTCAATTTTCTGGGCATGGATTAAGGGCCAAATTAATTTTCAGAATTAATTAATTCTGAAAATTAATTAAATGGCAGAAAATTGCTGAAAATGGATTAAGAAAGCTGCCACTTGGCAAAACTTTCCCATGCAAGTGGGGGAAAGGCTAAATAGGGCTGAAGGGAGAGGAAAATCTCGTTTTTTCATTTTGGCACTGTTGGAAAGAGGTGTTGGGCTGTTGCTGCCAGCTTTTGGGGCCAATTCCCAGCCACTGGAGACCATTTTGGTGATGGAGATTGCATATTCTTGACCTTGGGAAGCTGGCAATTGCTGCTGATGCACTTTCTCCTGAAGATCACAATCTTTGATGCTCCTATTGTTGTTGGTGCATTCGTTTGGGGCTGGTACAGCAAGGCTGATTTTGATCAGTTCTTCGCGACAAATCTCAGAATTCTCTCTCTACAGCATTCTCTCATCTCCTTCAGCCTATGCTCAGTCATTCTCAGCAATTCTCAGCCATTTGGAGGAGATTTCAGCTATTTTTGGTGGGTTGATCTGTAATTTCTGCACTAAACCCTAACTTACAGCAAAAATTAGGGTTTAGCAGTCACCGTGGGATCTGTGCCAAAGATTGAAGGCTCAAGGGACTGAAATCAGCAGCTGATAATTAAAGATTATCGAGGGATTTCAGGAGCCAGCCCATTCCAAATTGATTTGGGGCAGCATTTGGCCAACCAAGGGTCAAATTGGAGAAGAAGTCCTGGGTGAATCAAGGGGCAAATAACCCAAAAGGCTTGCTAGTCATTTATGGCAGCAAGAGCAATTGGTTAGCAGGAAGAGATTGAAGAATCTCAAGTTGTACTCCTTCCAATTGAATGAAAGCTAAAGAAATACCGCAAGGGGCGTCAGTTTTGGGGCCAACAGGGAGTCCACTGTTCAAGAATGTTATGGTAAAGTGTGTATTTCATTTTATGTGCATTTATTTATTGCTGTAATTAACTCTTAAATCAGGTTATTACCACCCATTCCAAGAAGAAAGGCTGGTTTCACAAAGGTGATAAAATATTTCTTTACCCCTGGAGACCAACCTACCGTCTCACATACATCTAAATGTACCAACTCTAAGGTTGAAGATTTTAGTGAAAGAGACTTTTTATGTGATGTTTAAGCATACTTACCATTAATACAACGATCACAATGGTCAAAATCAATATACCTCAAACACAACAAATAACCCAAACGAGAAAGCACATGGTGCAGATTGAGCTACCCAATAGACCTGGAAGGTTGCCTCCTGCTACAGCAGCTGACCAGGATGAAACGCAGCACAATAGATGTCTCTCCACCTGGAAAAGACGCCGCCCAAACCAGTGTGGTGCAACACAGCTGCAGACAGTCACCTATGCTTAAACCACAGCAGGTTGAAAGCGTGTTTGCATAAAACGCAGCCTGCATAATGGCTGTCCAAACAAATGAAGCCTGCAGCAACAAAAATCAGGCCACCCTGCATAGAAACATTGTAAACTCATGGTCTGAATGCAGGGAGATGACACCCTATTCGCTAGAAACATGGACAGCTGCTTCTCTTTGAAGACTCTGCCTCCCAACTTGTCTGTAGTACCATATGAGAGTGTGTAGCAGAAATGAAAGCAAACACAGAGAGAAAAAGGAGACTGAATGAACGCAAAAAAGAGAAGGAACAAACAGACTGCAACGACTAAAAGATACAAGGCTGCAATGGTCAGCCCCAACACATAGCACTACGCATCAATGTGGTTGCCAAACAGTAGCAAGGGAATGAGAGAAGAATGAGAAGGGCTGGCTATGATCACAATGGATGAATGAATGAGGGGGGCAAGCTGCCTATATATGGGCAAACTAGGGTCACAACTAGTATACAAGTGGCCAAGCATATACTTACTATGAAATATCTCTTTACAAATTGAGAGCAAGGGAAGAGGACTAAAAAAGTCTTTCTTTATGGTTGATCAACAATACATTGATATGGCTTTCTTCTTCATCTTGAAGTGGAAGAAAAGCTTCAAAAAGATATATTGTATAAATTTACAAGCTTGTTGTCCTATAAAACAACAATGAGAAAAGAGGGAAATTCATAGATTTTAAAGATGAGAAGTGGTGGATCATGGTGGGGATGGTTGTGACCAGCTTTTGGGTATCTTCAACTACTATACATGAATTTACAACAAGTAAATCTAATGAAAAATGAGAGGAAATGAGCTCGCTTTTTATAGGAAAAGGAAAGAGTTAGTGCAAAGAGGGAAAGCAAAGCAACACAAGTCTCCAATCACAAGTCATGAAGTGAGAAAAATGGTGGAACACTTGGAAGCTTGAGGGACAACCATGTTGACCCTTCTCTCTTCTTTATGGCTTTCCTTTTGGGCCAAATATATCAAGAGATAGAAACAACCAAAGTTAGTAAGAACCATCAAAACACTAACTTACTATTTGTAGAATGTCATTCCTATTTTTAAGGATTAGCATTTTTGGACTAGTCTGAGGCTCCTTAAATTTAGGAATCCCCTAAAATTTAGGAACCCTCCCAATATGGTATCATATGAAAGCTCTTTTTGAGTACATTTAAAAATAGTTCTAGAATCCTCATATTAGCTTCCTACCAAAAGCTATGTGCATTCTAAACTTTCAGCCTACATAAGCACATAATATAAACTTTTTTTGATTATACCATCTTGCTGATTGTAATTTCCTATTCTCAAAAAGTAGCATGTACTTCAATGCATTAACCCTTTCTATGTGTGAAACTGACCTTGATATGCTTGAATTTTAATCACATATGCCCAAACAGGTGATGTAGGTAAAAATGTGTATTGTTCTCTGTGAAGATATCCTAGGGTTTGCACAGAGAAAACACAGAATGTACAAAAACAGCTAAAACACACTAACTCACATAATAATACAATAAATGCAAACCCTAAAGCAAAACGCAAAAACACAAATAAAGAAAAAAAAAGAACTTTGAAGTGAATGAATCTATGCTGTAAATGAATAAGAGAATGTTATGTATTCTGCATCCAAGTCCAGGAGTACACCCTTAAAAAGACTGCAGCCATGAGACAATAGGCATAAGGGACTGTATGATGAAGGCATGGTTGCAAAGAGCGCGGTGGCTGTCTAGCTGATGGATATCCAAGCAACTGTGCCACACAGCAACCAACATCTCAATTATGGCTTTTGGCCATCCTATGAGGCCAATAAGGGCAAATAACAATGTCTACCTAAATGGAACCAAAGTGCTATAGAAGCCCTCATAGCTCTTCCTCTCCTCGTTTCAAGCCAATCATTGTACTCTCCTTCCTTGGTTGAAATTCTTACTTATAGCCTTTGAAATTAATACTAGTACATTGCACAGCTAGACCTGGCCTTGCACATTCTGCCTAGGCTCTCAACTTCACTTTGTATTCATGGATTTATGTATTCCGCATCTTGAGTTGTGCACAGTTATTGGTCCTAAGGTGTAGATAAAGCACTACACCAACCATTATCACTAACTGTTTTCTTGGTTTCATATCCTTGGAAAAGCCAGAAAAGCTTTAAGAAGTCTAGCCTTTTAAGTAAAAGGAGGACCCACAAGTTATCCTCCGGTTGAGTTTTTACAGACATTCTGAACCATTACAAATGTTAGGCAGAAAGATACAAAAACACTCGAGTATAGCTATTCTGCTCTCAACGGCAATACTTGTTAGCAAGATTGTTAACCACTGGCTCCGAAATGACATTACTGAATCTCATTAGCTCTCAACTGCCTCCTCAGAAGCGCGTCACAAATTTAGGTAAAGAAGAACCGTGAATGCTAGGAACTGCAGGGGAACGGTTGCCCTGCTTACCGGAATCCACATGACAATTCGGATCAGGACAGAAACACAAATACGATCACACACACACACACACACACACACACACACACACACTCTCTCTCTCTCTCTCTCTCTCTCTCTCTCTCTCTCTCTCTAAATGAGATGATACCTTGACAGCCACAACAGAGCCGAACTCTTCGAACTTCTCCCTCAGAGCATCCTCTGTGGTCTCGTACGACAGGCCTCCGACGTACACAGAGCTCTCATCATCAATTGTCATCTTCCCGCAACCACCATAGGAGACCGCCAACGCTCTATAAACAGACACTACGAGCTCACGCTCTCAAGATCGTCGCTGCGGCACTTCGATGGGCGGGATGACCGCAATAAAGCTACGTCTCTCAAGTACCGTACGTTACACACACGCACACAAATGGACCACCTAAAACGAAGCCATTCCTTCACGGTCTACCTAAGGGTGGTTACACACAGCCTCGGACGGCCGGGGCTATGTACAAGTTGTCCATTTATGTGTCTACACACTAAACTGCACCCATATATTTCACCAAAAGAGGCTTGGTGGTGTGTTGGGATTGGCGGAGATTTAGTTCTTGTTAGTCATCTAGTTCCTTTTTTGAATAAATGTGTCTTGTCCATTGGCACGCCCAAATTTCAAGATGGGAGAAATCCCCCGCCCAGAATTATCCACCAACCACAAAAATTGGATCCAGTTATCTTTTGACATGTAGTGCAGCAGACACTTCTTGTCCGCCTAAGACTAGGCAACTGGATGGAAGTTTAGGTAATGGGATTCTGTGCATCTTTTGTTCAAGTGTATTCACTGTATCTTTTGAACTAAGTACGAAAACTAAATATGTGATTTTCAATACATGATATTAATTTTACTTAATAGAATGTGTGTTTTAATATACCCAAGCAAAATAAAGTCTCTCTTTTAAACTATGCATTAGATGAAGATACTCTCAAGTTTTTGAAACTAATCAAACTTGGATGGAAGCTTGTTGTATAGCCCAAGATTTTGTATTGATGAAGAGTACCTTACAAAACATAAAATCAAAAACCAAAAAGTTCTTTGGTCAAAAGTTTACAATGTTCTAGCTTTCACATTTCACTAAATTTTTTGTTAGAAATTAACTTATGATTCATAAAAGCATAGCAGTAACCCTTTTGAAAAAACATAAAAATGCTATAAAAGTAGTATATGTCAAAAAGATAGCACATGTCTCTACCTTTTTTCATAATTATAGGGGAAGTTGTCATTCCCCCATCTTTCGAGAAGATATGCACTTTTCTTTACTTTCTTTTGGTCCTCATTATGACAAAAAAAGAAAAAAAACAAATTCTAACCTTGTGAAAGATTGTAAGTATGAAGATTGGATTTACCTTTGCTAAATTGAAGCCTACAGCAATGATGAGATAGAACCAAATGAGAAAAGTATAATAATTCCAAATATAACAATTATTAGTTTCACATTCAAAAATTATAATAAATTATAAATTATTTAATACTAAATAATAAAGTAATTATATATATAAATATAATATGTAACGCCATGCACCAACTAATTAACTAATTAGTTATTACTTAGTCTATACACTAACTACATATGCTCTCTATAACTAATTATTTAATTAACTACCACACTAGTTATCACAAAAACAAATGATATTATAATCTAAAATTAATTTTTAGTTTTTAAATAATTACTATTAATAATTTAATTATTTTAAAACTCAATACATGATTACAAAACCCTTAGTGTAATTTAATAACTAGTTGCTTTTCAATTTTGATTGAGAACTAATTATAATCTGCAATATCTCATTACCACCCTAGTCCAAAAACTAATTATGACCCTTAGCTCCCCATTACCACCTGTAGCTTTCCACACTAATTATTAGTCTAAAACTTATTATTATTATTATTATATTAAATTTTATTAAATGATTACAACATAATAAAATCACGTTTTTGTATATAAAATTATTTTTTATTTTAATAATTAAATAATTAGATTTTAGTTTTGGTTTAAAAATTATTACCACCTCGAATCCCTTGCACCTCAGTCCACCCAGCTCCTCACCACACTAATGTTTTAGTTCAAATTAATAACTAAGTTCTAAAACTAATTACTTAATGATAACCCCCCATGTCTAAGCCATCCTCAACCTATTTTTTGATTAAATTACTAACTAAATTTTAAATCCATATCTAAGCCATCCCCAACCCTTTTTTAGTTTAAATTATTAACTAAGTTTTAGATCCATACCTAAGCCCTCCCCAACCCAATTTTAGTTTAAATTAAAAACTAAGTTTTAAAACTAATTCTTACTTAACCAATTGTCAATTAATTAGTCTATTTAAAACTATCCCATAGCCCCCCCATGCCTAAACCATCCAAAGTAGCCAACCATCCCTAGCCCCCCGCCCCAAGCCACCAACCCCCTACCACATCTCCACCCCCTAAGTTTCTGTTTAACCTAGCCAATTAGTTAATTAATTAGTTTAAAACTAACTAGCTTAGCCCCCCCAAGCCCTTGCCACACCCCACAAATGACCACAGTCCCAGCCCACCAGTCAATTATATTAACTAATTAATGACTTTGCATATTCTCTCTCACATCTTCTACTTGACAATGGACTAACACTATCATGGTGTATAGTGACTAGGCTTACATGGCACTTGTGACAATTTGCCAATTTATAATTCGTCACTTGTCACTCTATTCATCACTCGTCTCATTTGTTCCTTGTTGCCACTCCTTATGTTAACAATAGCACCTCCACAATGGCCTTAATATAGCACCAAATAGCAAGAAGGAAACCAATAAAACAAATTAGCCCAACAAACACAATGTAGCGTCTAGACTCTATATGGCTTGACTACTCCAATAGCCATAATTTTTACTATGATGTATCAACAAATTAAGGAGAGTTGTTGCAATATCTTTCTTACCTCGAGATACATAAATACTTAATAAGCTATCAAGAGTAGCTACTTAATTTTCTTTTGCCTCAACACTGCTCTCTTTGAGCATATTTACAAGGTGCACAATAGTAGTAGCTACAACGATCTCTTTTTTATTGTAGTCATTGATGACAAATTTACTAGAGTTGTTACTCATTCTTCTGGGTTGATGTGTCTATGGAGTTAAGTAGGTTGACTAAAGACTTGATTGCATCATAGTCAGCAATACGTATTGTTATGCACACTATTGTTAACCCTCAAACGAATAAGGTGGAAAAGCTGAAAAATCTAAAGTAGAAGACAAGGCCAAGGCAAAAGTGAAACAGAAGACGAAGGCGCACCAAAAAGAATTTGGAAACACAAGAAGTGCATAAAAGTCCTAAATCAAGAAAAAAGGCGCATGAGAAAAAGTGCGAGTCTATACTGTTATAAAGAAGCGCAAGGCGCACCATGATTTATTTTAAGAGTGGTAAGCTCTCACCCATGCAATTTGTAAATGTAGATGGGTGGTAGGAAGGAAGCTAGGAATATAGGAGGACAATGGGAGCCACGGTCGGCCATGTAAAAAAGGGGATAAGGGGATGACCGCCCAAAAGGGATTTAGGGTTTTGTATATAAAGTTGAAAAGTGAATGAGAAGCTCATTTTTGTGCGTGGCCAAAAGGAGCTCTCTTCTTCTTCTTCTTCTTCTTCTTCTTCTTCTTCTTCTTCTTACTTGCTTGAGCTTGTGCTTGAGAGAGGGAGTGTGAGAGTGTGAGGGAGTGAGTGTGTGAGGGTGAGGGACCAAGGAGAAGAAGCTTTCCATCTTCTCCTCTCTTATTTTCTTCTCTTCTCTTCTCTTGTCTTGCTCGCGGCAATGGAGCTTGGAGCGTGGAGCTTAAGGATGGAGCTTGCTTGAAGCTTGCACTTGGATCGTGGAGCTATCGGAGTGCGCAGGAGAGGAGGTAACTCAATCGGCATGGAGGTAAGCTCACTACACCCTTAGATATGGATGGTGTGTCGGCTATGTGAGAGGTAGTCGTTAGTGCTCAGCTTGGAATGCTTGAAGCAATAAGTGGTCCGTGGGTCTTGGCGATTGAGCGAGAGCTCCCACATTTTGGTTCTGTTGCCGGGACCAATGGATTCAAGCCTTGAGTGCTTGTGCGCTTTGAATCGAGCATTGAAATAGGGTTTTCCCCGAATCGGTGCTTGAGATAGGTAGGTAGAAAGCAAGGGAGTTTGAAGAGGTATTCAATCTCCTTAGCAAGTAGGTTTTTGGTTTTTGGACTTGGGAAAGCATGATGGAGTAGTGTAGATATTTCCCTTACGATTTTTTCTTGCATTTAGGAAGGATAGAAGAAAAACATTGGAGCACACAGTAGGGTTTTCTATTGCTGTATAACAGGTTGAAACAGGGAAAAGAAGGGCAAAAAATGAAAATTTGGATTAAATATTAGTAAGGGAAGCAACACTAAGGTGAGTACAGGCCTGGGCAGGGTGATAAGGGGCTAGGAGTGGCAAGAAAGGCCACATTTTGCATTACAGGGTTTCAGGAGAGCTGGAGACAGGGAGAAAGCTTCATTGCGTGGACATGCTTCGATCTGGTCATCTAGGAGTTATTTGCCCAGCACAGGTAATCCCACACCTTCCCCTATATGAGTAGCTTGGATCTGGAGGTGCTCAATAGGTAGGAAGGCCTTGATCGCTCGACGCGATGAATTCTTTGAAGTCCAGCAAAAATCCTGTCATGCTCGGCCCATCTGAGTGACAGGGATTCTAGGTCGAGTCCCAGAATCACCTCTTGGACCACTCGACCATTTGGCCCTCTACACTCGGATGCCTTTCACTTGGCCCATCTGAGTGAAGCATTCTCAATGGGTCAATCTAGCCAACAAGGGCAAAAAGGCCACACCGCAAAAACACGTATGTGTTGCATTCGGACTGCATCTAGTCAAAGCAAAAATCAACAACAGCAAGCTACAACTACGAGGATGACTAGATATGACAGTCCTGACGATAGATGCACCTTGAATAGCACTACACAGAAAATCCAAGACATCAGTGGAGAATCCACATCTGGTCGTGCAGTTGGGGACTTAAGGGCGTTTGTCAGAAGGCTTAAATTTATATCCCAAGACCCGGAAGATGAAGACATGGTACTGCCTGCTTATCTTAGGGTCAAACTCACCGTGAAAAGAGAGCACACTGTCGATGCCCTCATTGATGAAGGAGCTAATTTTAATATCTTGACCTATGACACATGGACCCTACTAGGCCATCCAAAGCTCACACCAACTAATGCAACTCTTAGTCCTTATGGGGGACACTCACAAGCACTTATAGGAAAGTGCAAAATCCTTGTAACTATCGAAACAGAAAGCTTGCCTATCCTCTTCCATGTTTCTCCAAATGGTGTTAATTGTGGAAAAGAAACCCTCCTAGAAAGACCCTTCAAAAGGGCAACAAAGTGTGAGGTTGATTACGTAGCATAGAGGATACACTTGACACTACCGGGTGTGAGGACAGTCACAACCTTTAGCAAGGGTAATCTCATCAAACCTCAAGGAAAATGCAAAGAAGGTGCTGACATAATAGACAAGCCTAGTAATGAGAGCAAGGACATGTTGAAAGAGTTGATACAAGCACAGGTGGAACAACGAGAACCAGTGAGTGAGGCCATGCTTGAAACAAGAAGGTCAGGACACAATGCAAGGACGGGCTTTGGACTTACAAATATCATAGAAGACCCCAAAATAAGCCCAAACCTTATAGATGAAGGCATCGATGGAGAGCTAGCACAATGCCATGATGAATACCCAAAGCATTGCTACGTGCACAAGGGTATTACGCAGGTAACCGATGGATCTGAGTACCAAAAACCCCTGCTAAACCTCCTCTATCGGCCAAAGGCCAAGACGTATCAAGAGCAAAGAAGCGTAGAAGGAAGTCTAAATGAAAAACCAAGTCTCGAGTCAAAAACATTGGAGTGATCGAGCCCCTTATGATTGAAATCAAGAAACCAAACGGGACTAATCGAAAGGGTAGATCCTCAGTCTAGCGTGCTTGACAAACAGATATCAAATGTAATCGTTGAGGATATGCAAAAGCCATTAGTGGCCAAGAAGCCTTTGATTTTCCAAGTGGATAACAAGCATCATAGGCACAACATTGCTCATGGCAAGACTAAATGCTCAACAAAGCAAATGGTTGAACATCTAGCAGCCATAAGCAAATCTTTCAGCCAGTGTCAAAGCCACTTAGGAGTCCCAAGTCTCCTACACTCTCTTTCCCTAAACGGACATAGGAAGCACAATAGCAGTCGTCAAGTGCAGCTGCTCAATCCCAATCTCTATTTCCATCTAAGCTTCCAAATGTCCAAGAGGTGGGACATGACACCACCCATAGCTCTCGGCCCAAGGATATGCTCGTGCAATCTATTATGACTAGATCAACCGAGGCTTGATCTGCACAAGTGAATGCTCAAAGAGCAACAAAAGACACAACCACTTCTGATCTTCCTGAGAACCTGACACTACAATCTCCTAACAGTAGCCAGTCCACTAAACTAGCTGCTACTTCCAATCAGGGATCACAGCAGTCACAACCTTTGGCTGTAACGACACCCGTTGTGAAATACGTCCTTAGAAATTCACCTATGGAAGAGGTGTCGCAACCAACATCCTTAACACCTCTAGCACTTCCAAAGCACCTAAAGCCTAGGATTAAGGAGAAACCTCTTGAAGATGTGGCCAAGGAGATGGTGCATCTGACCAATCAACCTAACAAGACTGTTCAGCAGGTCGCAGCTATGTCCCATAAGGATACACCAAAGAAGGAGAAAGCTGAGGCCCAACCAAGCACATCAACAGCCAACCTAGTTCATGGTCCTGAGTCGTTAAGGGATACACCTTCATTAACCAAGAAAAAGAGGAGAAAATGAAAACAACAACAGTTACAAGTGGTGGTAGACGCCAAGACGATCGAGACCAAGAGCGTTGAAGAGCTAAGGAATAAAACATCAAGCCCATCCACCAATGAACCCATTGCTATCTCCCCTAACAGCGGTGAAACCTCAGATATATCCGTGTGTTCTGAAAAATCAAAGCAACCATCACCATCAGTGCTTGCTTGCAACACTCAATCCACCGACAACAGAACTTACATTCACCAATCAAGAGTGGATACAACATTGTCACAACAGGGTGACAAAACCATACCGGTCACATCCAAGGAGAACCATGACACAATAGCAGCAAGGCCTCAGGAGAAACATGGAAACCTCGAGAGCATAAGCAATCCTAGCATTGACCAATCGTGCTCATCTAGGCATGAGCACCTAGCTATGCTAAAGCCTAGGGAAACTCCTAGAACCTTGTATGAGATAGCAATCGAGCAAGCCTTCATTGAACGTAGAAGTGTCGCATAATGCTTAATTGAGTTGGATGCTAAACTCAAAGTATTCACACGTGTCTACGTCCTTACGGACATGGGTGCATTCCCCAAGAAGCAGCTTGGGGAATACTTGCCATTTCCCCTGGGAAGAGCAAGAACATCTTGACGAGCACTATGACAAGCTCCTGCATGAATGCATGCGACTCACCTCTGACGAGGAAGCCGATAAACTATGCTTAACTGTAACATTCAATGATGTGCTTTGCCAACCGAATCTCTTAGAGTTAGAGCAACTAAAGCAACAATCAGAGGGTCGAAGTCAATTTGAAAAACATTAATTTGAAGACCGCGTTGCAATGGCCGAACTAGGTGTTCAGATTGTGATAGTCTCAGAGGAGCGATTGGCTAAATGGTGTTCTCAAAGAGACCCAACCTATGTGGTGCCGACTTCCTTTCGAGTAGTACTGACTGCCATTCGGGGTATGGACTTAGTCGGAACTAGCCGAGAGAACTCTCTCGCTGATAAGGTTCTCACTGAGGAGGAGTTACATGTTGCCAGTAGACTCGGACAAGGTACCATGCTATTGGATAATGCAAAATATCTATTGTTATTGAGTAAGCTGCCATGAGTGCTAGATGCATGCGCCACGCTCCAGTACAATCCTGAGTTCTACAATTGGGATTTATCCTCATGAAGTGACATGGATTCGTAAATATGTACATAAATAAACAATCAGTTTTGTGACCCTGTATAGATAATATCAACACACACAAGCAATGATAGTCAAGTGCATGAGAAGAGTTGGGTTTGATAGGCTGAACTCCTCAAGTCTTTCTCTCACCACACATTTAGAAGTCGTGTGACCATCCCTGCCTCCAGGTGGAGGGCATGCAACCCTCATTACCACCATAGGAAGCCTTGACCAACATCTCTGATGGCGTAGACAAGGCATTGTTCCCTTCTATACACCTTTTCCCTTTTCGGTCTATCCTTCCAGGGACGACCCTTGCTCCACTCCATGACAACTAGTCCATGCAACTTAGCATAAGCCAAGATCTGCTAATGGCTGGAATATGCCCCACAGTCCAGGCAGGACGGACATCATCACAGGGGCCATCCCTCTATAACAAACATTGCGTGCCTCACCTCGCCCCTCCTCCTCCTATGCACTTGATAATCCATCATTTAATCCCTTTCATGCAAATAATTATATACTGCCTCAAAGCTTAACCTTAATTCACATTTTGTAGATTTCCCGACAATAATCGTCATGGAACACACAATGCAGTTGGCATGCAAGGAAGCTCTACTTCGTAGAAGGGATCATAAGGCACAAGCGCCTCCACCAGAGCGATATGCACCTACCCTGAAGAGGTACACGCCAAAAAGAGGCCCTAAGTGACACCACCGCGGACACAGGCCAAAAACTCCCCAAGCCAAGAGGACGAAGGCTCAAGAGAGCACCCGGGGTGTGGCAACACCGGCCATGCAGGCTCCCACCAAATGCTCGAGCACTAGGTGCTCGAAAGAGGAGAAGGCAGCTAGAGACAAGCAAGAATTTGATGAATTGTTTAAATGCATTCTTGAAACAGCTGCGGCTAGGGACTACACCATTCGGGTCCCAGCCGATATCTTCCCCGCCTAGCCTAACAGGAGCCCACCACTGGCACAGCTCCAATCATCTGATCACCCAAATTCACCACGCCTCATACAAATAGAATAGGCCCTATGTGCATAAGCTGCTTGCCAAATGCCATTTTGCCATGACTTTTTGTTCTTAAGTGGTTAAAGGGACATGCTCCCCAACTGTATAAACCTCCCTTACCTACTACTAATATATGTCACATCTTTAATAAGTGCGAGGATATGCATCACAGCCATCACCATAGGATTTTGATAAAGTAATATCTTTTTGTGTTGCATCTGTTCATTATAATTGATGCATGTGACTTGCATATACTCTCACGAACTGTCAAGTGGATGCAAGACGACACATGTCTTTGTACGAAAGGGTTCAATGCCCAAGTCACCACAAGACCACCAACCTCACAAAGAGCCATGACGAAGCCATATTGTCGAAAGTGAAAATCACCCTTGTCGATCGCCCCCATTGTATGGCCCAAAGCATGATCAGTGGTGGCCACTTTCTCTTTCTGGGACAAACTCTACACTTGGCACTCACGGCAGCTATTACCTAAATTGTACCAACATCACACGTTACAAAGAGGTTTTGCAAAATCTCCAGTGCATCTCCCCATCTCAACAACTGTTCCTCTAGCAATGAGGCTGGGACACAATCATCGCTTTAATATCCAGTTTTGTAGCCGTTGAATCTTGACATTTCTTGATCGTATTGCAATGGTTGTACTCATGTTATTCTTTTTTTTTTTTAAAGGAAAAGAAAAAGAAAAAAGAGAAAGAAAAAAGAAAAGAAAAGAATTAAATGCACTCACAATCACAGCATGACACCTAGGGGTCCTCAAATTAGGTATGCCCAGTGACCTTGGTTGACTGGCTCCGTCCCTAGTCCCCTAGCCCTCTACACATCCCCCATAATTGTTTAGGGCACATCAAGGGTAGGACATGCCTAGGGAGCCTGTCTCGCCTATGGTTAGAGATGTCACCTTGACCCATTTGCATGATTCCTTTTTGCACTCTGCCTTAGTATCATTGCAATTGATTGTGGTAAGCACCACACGAATGGCCACGAAAAGTACACCCTACTCATCGAGCAAACCCAATAGCTACCAGCTATTGAAAGTTCGATGTCAATGTGTTCTATTATGCTACATCGTGTTATCACAACGCAAAGGATGTCTCATACACCTTCATGTGTACTTCTCCTCAACATGGACAACTTTGCTTCATCCACACATTGTTACCAACTCCAACAGCCCTACCACCAACTCCAACAACCCTACCACCAGCCACCTAAGCCAACAACGTGCCCCCAACGACCTTCCTTCGCACCACCACCAGCACTCCTCCATGGCAACCACATATGTCCCTTCCACCCACGTCTTCGGTGTATGCTAAAGCGTGCTACCTACGACTATGAGTGCCATGACATTGGCACTCGTCTAGGAGGGGGATAATGTTAACCCTCAAATGAACAAGGTGGAAAAGCTGGAAAATCTAAAGCAGAAGATAAGGCCAAGGCAAAAGTGAAATAGAAGACGAAGGTGCGCCAAGAAGAACCTGGAAACACAAGAAGTGCAAAAAAGTCATAAATCAAGGAAAAAGGCGCATGAGAAAAAGCGCGAGTCTATACTGTTGTAAAAAAGCGCAAGGCGCACCATAATTTATTTTAAGAGTATTGGGCTCTCACCCGTGCAGTTTGTAAATGTAGATGGGTGGTAGGAAGGAAGCTAGGAAGATATTAGGACAATGGAAAAAAGGGCATAGGCCACGGTCGGCTATGTAAAAAAGGGGATAAGGGGATGACCACCCAAAAGGGATTTAGGGTTTTGTATATAAAGTTGAAAAGTGAATCAGAAGCTCATTCTTGTGTGTGGCCAAAAGGAGCTCTTTTCTTCTTCTTCTTCTTTTTCTTCTTCTTCTTCTTGCTTGCTTGAGCTTGTGCTTGAGAGAGGTATTAATGTTTTGAGAAAAAGGAGATGGAGACAAAGGCTCAGGCCCAAGGGTAGCAGACAGCTCCCTTCAGTTCATTCTCCATTATCCACACACAGTCACTCACAAGTCAACTGTATGTACAATCCACACTCCAAGATAAATTGACCTAAATCTAATCATGGTTAAGTCAGTGTAACTTAACCTTATTCACTAAGGTAAACAACTGATAGAAGACAAATGAGCTTGAGTCTCAACACTCCCCCTCAAGCTCAAGTAGGATACTTGACTCCAAGTAACTCTCTAAAATACACAAACTTATCTTTACCCAATGACTTGGTAAAGATATCTGCAACTTGGTCTTCTGTCCTCACGTGGACCAAATCAATGTCACCTGCAATCACTTTTTCCCTGATGAAGTTATAGTGTACCTCAATGTGCTTAGTCCTAGCATGATAGACAGGTTTACTGGCTAGGAGCACACTACTCATGTTGTCACAATAGAGTGTGACAGGCCTGACTTCCTACATGCCTAAATCATCAAGAAGCTTCATGAGCCATGCTGCCTCACATGCAGCTAGTGCAGCACCTCTATACTCTGCCTCAGTACTAGAGAGTGCAACTGTAGGTTGCTTCTTACTGCTCCAGCTGATTATACTACTACCAAGGGAAAATGCATACCCACTAGTAGATCTCCTGTCATAGGTACTTCCTGCCCAGTCAGCATCTGTATATCCTGTAAGCTCTAAAGGCTTACCATGCTCATAGAATAGACCATAATCTGATGTAGCCTTTACATATCTCAAGATCCTCCTCACTGCATCCAAGTGTGGCTTCATAGGCTTCTGCATGAACTAACTAATCAGTCCAACTGAATAGCTCAGATCCGGTCTAGTAATGGTAAGGTAAATCAAGCTACCCACCATTTGTCTATACATAGTGACATTCTCAATCTCATGTCCAACATTTGTAAGTAGCTTAACATTTTGTTCCAATGGAGTGCTCAATGCTTTGCAATCCAACATACCATACTTGGTTAACATATCTTGTGCATACTGCTTCTGCAACAACCAAGTACCATGAGATGTAGAGATAACCTCAATCCCAAGGAAATACTTCAGATCTCCCAAATCTTTGACCTGAAATTCAGCATGTAACATTTCCTTGATCTCTCCAATTCCTGTGACATCATCACCTGTAATGATTAAGTCATCCACATAGATGACTAATACTACATAACCAGCTCTTGTCTTCTTTGTGAATAGGCTATGATCATCCTTGCCCATAGTAAAACCAAGTTTTTGTAAGCATGCACTTATCTTAGCATTCCAAGCTCTAGGTGCTTGCTTCAGCCCATATAATGCTTTCTTTAGTCTACACACATATGTAGGAAAATCTGGATGTGTATAGCCCTCGGGCTGATCCATGTATACTTCCTCAACCAAATCACCATTGAGAAAAGCATTCTTCACATCCATCTGATACATACTCCATCCTTTAGATGCTGCCAAAGCAATCACTGTCCTCACGATTGCCATTTTAGCAACAGGACTGAATGTTTCCTCATAATCAAGACCATATTGTTGTGCATACCCTTTTGCCACAAGTCTTGCCTTGTACCTTTCCAGTGTGCCATCTGATTTGCATTTCACTTTGTATACCCATTTGCAACCAATGGCCATTTTTCCTTCATGCAATTCAACCAAATCCCAAGTGTCATTTTCAGCCAATGCTGAATATTCCTCATCCATTACCTTACACCAATGATCATCCAAAATAGCTTCAGAAAACTTTGTGGGTTCCTTGAAGCTAGTGACTTTTGCCATATATGCATAGTGTCTCACTGTGTAACCACTGTATGTAAGCCTATCCATAGGCTTCCTGACTCTTTCTGATCTCCTCAACTGAGGTGCAGTATGAGACTCTCCTCTCTCATGAGGTGGTATATATCTATGTCTCACACCAGGAGTCACAACTGATGGAATACCAAACTCACTATCCAAGCTGTCAGTACCAGGTGAATCATAACCACAAGTGAGTGGCCCAGTAACATCATCAAGTTTTCCTTTGCCTCTATCCACATCTCTCCCCCTCACTGACATACCCGTATCAATGGACAAAGATGCTGAAGTCCTCAATCTACTTGTCCAAGGACTAACTGATGTAGTAGCATCTTTAGAAGGCCCAGAAATTGCTGCACTTTCATTTGTACCTGCATGTACATAAGGCTCGTGATAGCCATCCTCATCATTCATCACAGTGATCTTCTTCTCATGCCATGATTTTAGCTTATCAAATACCACATCTCTTGAGATCAATGTCTCATGAGTAGAAGGATTGTAGCATTTGTACGCTTTCCTATCTTGTGCATACCCAATAAAAATGGCCTTTTCTGCCTTTGGATCGAGCTTGCTCCTCTTTTCATCTGGAACATGTACATATGCCAAGCATCCAAAAACCTTAAGATGGCTGATGTCTGGCTTTATCCCATAAAGCCTCTCATAAGGAGTCACCTCATGTATACCTGTTGTTGGTGTACGATTCATGACATACACTGCAGTCATTACAGCCTCTGCCCAATATGCATTTGGTAGGCTTTTCTCATTCAACATGGCTCTAGCCGATTCCATGATCACCCTGTTTTTCCTTTCTGCCACACCATTTTGTTGTGGTGTGTACCTGCATGTCAATTGCCTTTTAATTCCATGAGCTGCCAAGAAGTAATCAAAGTCTTTAGAAACATATTCTCCACCACTATCAGATCTCAAGCATGAGATATAGCAAGCCAATTCTTTCTCCACATGTCTCTTAAAATCCTGAAAAACATCCATGACATCACTCTTGTGCTTTAGCACATACAACCATGTGTACCTACTATAGTCATCTATGAATGACACACAATAACGTGATCCCCTAAGAGATGCATTCTGTGAGGGTCCCCATACATCAGAATGTACAAGCTGTAATGGTCTAGTAGTAGTGCTTACATGCCTCATAAATGGAAGCCTTGATCGCTTTCCAAATTGACAAGACTGACATACATGTCCCAATTCCGCATGCTTGAACTTAGGAAGTCCAAGTACAACTTGTTTATGCTGCATATTCTTCAACTTTTGAACATTTACATGTCCAATCCTTTTATGCCATATCTCAATGTCCCTTATTGCAACATTTTCATGTGAGTACATAGCAGCATTCAATGCTGGAATTTTCGTATCCAATGTAAACATCCTGCCATTTCTTTTGCCTTTAGCAATGAGTTTGCATCCTTGACCATACTCTTGAATGTAGCATCCATCTCTATTGAATCTAACTTGTAGATTTTGTTCAGCCATTTGTCCCACAGAAAGCAAGTTTTTGGTTATGGAGGGTACATGCAATACATCATAAAGACTCTTTTTCCTGTCACCATGCATCATCAAGGGAACAGTACCTGTATGCATAATGTCATGTTGCGTATCATCCCCTGTGCAAACATATCCATGAGCACCTTCTACCAATGTGTCAAACCACTCTCCATGAGGAGTCATGTGGTTAGATGCCCCTGAGTCTATATGCCATACATCATCTGCTTTGTCGTGTACAGGCAACCCTTTCTTCACATGTTGCATTGCAAACAACCTGTCATCCTCCTGCATACCACTAGAAGAAGCATAATTACCATGTTGCTTCCCTCTTGCTCTCTGATCATTCTGCTTTTTGTAGCAATCCTTAGCTACATGCCCGTATTTGCCACAATAATGGCAATCCTTATTTGCATTTGATTGCTGTCCATAACTCATTTGAGGCTGCTGCCAAGTGCCTCTTCCTCTAGGTGAATAACCTCCTCTTCCACGAGCGTTTGAGGCACCTCTATTTGCTTGAGGCTGCCTATTTTGCCATCCAGTAGCTTGCTGTCCACGGGCTGCATATGCATTTCCAGCACCTCTTCCTCGAAAATTTGATCTTCCTCTTCCACCTCTACCCTTTTGATTTGAGTAGAAGACACTGTCCCTACTGTTTTTAGACCCACTGGAACTTGTATTAAGTCCAAGTTTCACTTCTTCATGCAAAAGAAGTGCTACAAGTTCATCAAAGTCAGGCTACTCCTGACGCACTGAAATGGAAGTATCAAACTGCTTATATTCCTGTCCAAGTCCATGGAGGGTAGTAGCTACCAAATCATCATCCTCAATTTCAGCTCCAATTGATCCTAGTTGTTCTGCAATGGATCTGATCTCACTGACATAGTCCTCAATAGACCTTCCATTTCTGGATATGTGGCTAAACTTTTGCTTCAGTTGTGTATTTCTTGCATGAGTGACATGCCCATAATTCTTCATCAATAAGTCCCAAGTAGATTTTGGGGAAGTACGATTTGCAATTTGCATAGCCTTTGTGTCTGACACACATAGTGATAACCAATGCAAGACCTCGCTGGCCTTTTCCAACCAAGTCCTGTGTGCCTTCAACTGATCCCGCGTTGGAGGTCTATCTTCCGGTAGCTTGGGCTCATCTTCAAGACCTGTGACTAGGTCCCAATAGCCTCTTCCAATTAAAAAATTAGATATCCTGAATTTCCATAGAACGAAATTGTTATAGTCCAGCTTCTCACCAACTATCTGAGTGATAGTATCCTTCTCTCCTGTGTTTGCCATTTTAAAGCCTTAAGTTTTGCAAAACCAGTCAATTTTCCAAAAATGCCAGCAGGCAATACGCTTCCATGATCTGTAGTACAACCAGTTTTTACTGCAATCAGTAGTCTGTCAAATCAGCCTCATAGAAGTCAAGCTTGAGCATACAATGCTCTTGAGTATGCACACGTCTATCACTGACCATTTAGTGCCACACTACCGACATCTGTGATGAGCACCCTTGAACTCCCCAAGTACATTCAATTCCAAAAAAAAAAAACTGCACAGATTTCAGCCTATATGACTCAATAAGATCCAATACATGTAGGAAGTAAATACTCAGTATTCCTTCAACTGACTGCAGCTGCAACCATGATCCAAATACAAGCTTCAAATATTGATACCAATTGTACCCTTGAATTTACTGCTCAGGACTTGTTGCAGAAAGTAAATATAACTTGTTGAATTGTTTTCATAGTCCGCAGAAAAAAAACTGAAGCATTTCTTTCTTGCTGTCCATATTGAATACTGATGGTTATTCTCCAAAGTACACACCCATACATTCTTAAATAGCTGTAAAGCATACGAATCTTGCCGATTAGCAGACTATTGCACACTAGACAAGCTTAACCTTGAAATGCAGCTGGTAATTCAGATGTTCTAGCAGTCCTCAATGAGAAGCCCCTTATTTTTCACTCTCCAATCCAACATCACAATCTGAATGTATAGCAAACATGGTTGATGCAGAACGACTGGCTGTAGCGGAACCTCTGTAGAAGCAGTAGGAGACACACTGCTTCCAACATCAGTGCCATCTTCTACTTTTCTTCAAGTAGACAAACTACCAGATTTGGACATACTTGTCAGAACTGCTAGCATCAGGAGTCCGTACAGGGTGAAGATCAGGAGCATTTCCCTCCTAGAAATGATCATCATGTCCCTTCCTCAGAGATGTCAGTCTCCTTAGTCCTGTGTCAAATTCGACTGCTGGAAAGGGCCATGGTGTAGACCAACTTACAGACAATGCAGGGCATATGTATGACAGGAGTACCGCACATGTAGGTGGCCGGAAGGAGAGAGCACAGAGAACTCTTTATGTGAGTCATAAGACCCTGTGGGAAGAAGTCATGCTGCTGCAAATTGACATGACAACACAGTAGACCCTCTACTGCAAATTGACGCTACTGCAGATTGTGGTCATGCTCAGTGGCGCATCTGTCAGACCATCTTATCACTTCAGAATCTCTCGCAGTGTGTCAGTGTCTCGTATGTTGTTATGAGCGATATGGACTCTAAAAGATCATCTTTGCCTTCATCGCATTGCTTTGCTTGCCTACTTGTCATTGCAATTTGTTGAGAAGGAGCTAGTCTTCAGGAAGAAGCTCTCTCGTTGGTCGATTGGAGCTCTTTGATTGGAGCTATTCATTCAAGCACCCTGCACAGATGTTCTCTATAGCTCCTTGTTCACACACTCTCTCTGTCTCTGTCTCTCTCTCTCAGAGTCTCAGAATGCCAGTGAATGTTTGTGTGTGTACTACCCATCCCCACTCCAGGCAGGCCTTGTGGATGGCACAGGGTTATATTCCAGGAGGAGCCATGTGCTCCTACATAACCAGTTAGACAACTTGCGATAGCAGTTGGTACACATGGCCAGGATGTTGGACAAGATGCTAGACATGCAACAGAGCTTGCAGTGAGACGGTATACTAGAGCTAGAGGTCCACCTGATCAAATTAAGCCCTCGATGCATTATCTCTTTGTTACAGATATAGGAGAGCCTTCCACCTATGATGAGGCTATGCACAGGGGGTGACAATCACTCATGGGAGAGGGGTATGTAGTCTGAGATATCTTTATGTTGTACATGTGTACATTGTACAATCTTTTCTTTTTCTGTTCACTCCTCACTAGGGCATATTCGCCGTTAAGTGGGAGGTTGTTGGGGGTAAAGGCGCCTCTACCTAGCCACCCGTGTATTACTACACTGACAATACCCGCCATTGCACATGGCAAGTGGTAGGCGCTCATCACCATCACTTTATTCTTTATTGTTTTAGTGACAGTTTGAATAAAGGAAGGCCCGGTCACACATTGTGACGGTTGGAGTTCCCATTTGGTCTCTCTCTCTTTCTTGCTCTTGCTCTCCCACCATAGCTCTTCCAAGAAAGCTTCGATCCTTCTCACCTTTTAAGCTGCTGCAATGTTCAAGATCGAGAGGCGTATTTCAATTAGTGTGTCCCATACCCTTGGCACTCAAGCTAGCAATTTGACAAAAGCACCGCTTGTATATAGACTACATGTGACACTTCAATGAGTTTTAATCGAAAATCATTAACCAAGCAATCTTAGACTTTGAGTTAACAGTAAGAAAAGTGTGTATCAATCATGTTTTGCATTCAAATTGTAACTGACTATCACATACAATAATATTAGATGTGCCCTAGAAATGTCTATAGAGAGGTGCCATTCCATCCCAAGTGGAATGTACCTATTATAGCCCATAAGAAGAGTTTATGGGTGTGCAATGGATGGAGTGTTTGAGATGATAAACCCATGGGATGGCATGTTGCTAGCTATGCCCTTAACACTAAAAGACATTGGGGAACTTTTGGACCTTCCTCCAATCTTGGAGCTTGAGATAGAGGCAATGATCGATGCATTCTTGCTAATGGATGTTGGGTCATATGATCCATTGAGAGAGGAGGCATCCATACCATCATATGATGGGGGGTTGTCGAGTGTCTCACTTAAAGACACTACTTGTGCTCCTAAGTGTACAAGTATGGATGGAATGATGTGAGTGTGACTGAGTTGTTTAGATGTATACTACACTCATTTGTCTTTGACTCCATTATAAAAATGATATTTGCTTTTTTCAGAGGTGTTTGGGATTTTTTTTTTCAAGTTGCTAAAATATCACATACTGCCACCTGAAAACATGATGTTTGAGTCTCAGGATGATACACGACTAGTGTTATAGAAGCTTGGCATGGAATACCATAGCATTCATGCATGTGTCAACAATTGTGTACTATTTTGAGGGGACTATGAGACTACAGAGACATGCCCAAAGTGTGGTGCTCATAAGTTTCAATAAGATTTACAAGGACAAACCGTCCTTTAAAAGATTCTTAGACACTTTTCACTTATAATGTATATATGTTACATGTTTCGCACGTCAAGCATGGCAAGCTTGACAATGTGGTATGTGCAAAAATGGATCTACATATGGAATCTAACAAATACCAATAGACTCGCAAACATGGAATCACATTGACTCCACGTTTCTAGGCTTTGCATAAGAGCCAAGAAATCTTCGGCTTGGTCTTACTATGGATGGCATGAATTCATTCAGTCTCCGCTCAACTTCTTATGGTATGTGGCTAGTAGTCCTTGTAAACTACAACATCTTGCCATGGCCTTTTACAAAGAAATGACACCTAATCCTTAGCTTGCTTGTTCATGGGCGCTATAAAGTCAAGAACATGGACATCTATCTCCATCCATTAGTTGATGAGCTCAAGATTTTGTGGAAGGAGGGGATTTCTATGGAAGACATGATCAAGCATGTTGGCAGGAAATCTATTAATATACGAGCCATTCTTATGTGGACCATACATGGCTTTCCGAGGTTTGGGGAGAGTGCTCAGGTAAATGAGCTTTTGTTCTCACTGGTTGCTAATATCTAACATGGCTCGTTTATATTTATGTTGACTAGATATGGATATTGTGATAGGTTTTGGTTACCTTAGGTTATCACACATGTCTAGTGTGGGGACCACAATTAGTAGACTCTCGAAGGTCACAGACCACAAAGAAGATGGTATATTAGGGGCATGTCGCATTCTTACTAGAGGGCCATGAATTGAGGGCGTGTTTTCTTGGACAACCTCTAGTATAAATGAATGCCCAAAGCTAGTATGAGTGGAAAATGGTCCACTAGGAGTCACTTCTAAGCCAAATGTGACAATTCTCAGTTTTCCATGAGCTTTCATATTGGACCCACTTACAGATCAACCATGTGTTGGATCCCACTCACATTTTCAAGAATGCAGGTAGCTTATTGTGGGACCATATAACAAGAAAGAGAGACACCGTAGGAGTACCGATGGATTTGAAGGAGGTAGACAAGATGGAGGCGGTTTGGTTAGAGCTCTGGTAATGATCTTGTGCTTCTTGGGTCATGTCTACTAAAGAGGATGTGCATAGTTAAGCAAATTATTAGGTCTATCCACACTGGACGCATATGATGTGCTCTTTCAAGTTTACTTTTTCTAAAGATAACCAACTAATAAAACTAAAATCCCATGATTGGCATAAGAAATGCCAGGTTTTTCCCATCCTTGATAGTAAGTACAATCAATATTTTACTATTTTGTGTCGATTTGATGTTTATAATGCTTTAAATTTTTGATAGTTTAGCACTATGGGAGAAGTAGGGTAAGGAAATATAAGAGACTAGTTTTAAACATGCATGTGATATAGAAATAGCAGTAAAGATCACGAATCATATCGATAGCTATTGTAGAACTTGCGGAATGGCTGAAATCACTCCAAGTGAAGGCATGCATGCCATGTGCCATCAAAGCCAGGATAGGAGTAGCACATAAACCACATTTGTTAGGAAGCACGAAAGAAACAACCCATATAGAGCCCAAGGGGCATAATTGGAGTAGACCTAGCATAAGATAGGGTGGGAAGGGGTTCAACGATGTTGGAAAATAGAGATTGAGCTTGGCATAGGGGCGTATTAATATGCAACCCAGTTGCTTCCTAGGGTTTTATGGGGAATGTGGGATGCAATTCCTAAGGAACCAATGCTATGGTTAGGTTTTGGGTGTTTGTGGACACATAGAGTGGTGCAATTCCTAAGGAACCAATGCTATGGTTAGGCTATGTAGTCAGTTATGCTATCTAGTAGTGAGGCTCACATTGTATGGTGTAATAGGTCCATAGAGAATCAATATAAGGACATATATCAAGTATGCATAACCCGTCATCTACTTGTACACTTGGGGGCTAGTGGCTAGGTGATGGTGCACTGAGGAACCACTGCCCACCATTTGCATGGTCCCAAGGTATCCACCAATCCTACTTACTTACTAGCATTCATGGGAGGTACAGTCTAGCATGAGAAGTGGGAGATCAATTTTAAGGAATGCAAAAATGTGTCTCCACAAATGTGCTTTTTCAACCCCATTATTGGCAAACCTTCGCACATAGCTTGATTTGGGCATGTGCCTTTGCTGAAGAGTTGTTGGAGTAGAGAATTTTCCAATTTGTGAGAGAATAATCTTATGAGCCCAATTCACCAGCTTGTTACTAATTCTATGTATATATCTAATGCAGTTGGAAGGCAATTAAAAAAAAAAAATCAAAGGTGCTAATGCACAGTTCATAAGGCATATGAAGAAAGTGGGCAGTGGAGGATATGAAGTGCTTGCTATAAAAATAGTGGAAAATATTTTCAGAAATATCAAATTGAAGCATGAGGCCAAGCTAAATGGCAAATATAGAATACTTTTTATGATCCAAGAAGATAGCTAGGTTTGGAACATTGATTAGCAATAAATCATCATAAAATCTAAAGGTATGAGAAAAATGCTTAAGGATGACATACCTAATAACTAAAGCAAGTCTTTTGCTGAATTAGAATTTGAAGAAGCAAAGGTATAGATTACACCATAGAGGGAAGTAGCTTAATCCCATAGGAATGCCACAACATTGTCTCCTAATACTTCTGGAAAGTGTGATCAAAATGTTGTCAATAATCCAAGCATTAAGGTTTAAGACTTCTGCAAAGTGAAAAAGTAAGGTGGCTATCTTTAGCATTTTTTGAACATCTTGCCTCCCTAGAGGCCAAGTCAATAGTTAAGAGGGATGTTTTTTTGTCCAAGAATGCAATCATAATTATGTTACCAATTATGGCACAAAGTCTATTTTCCTCGTGATGTAGGATGTTCTCATAGCATTTCTTAATATTAGTTGAGTGGTAGCTAAAGATGGATTGAGAGAGGTTAATAAAGACTTCTTGTACATAATCAACTAGCCAAAATGATTGAATTTTAACTCTAGATGTAAGGAATACTTGTTCATTTAGGATCCCAATGAGCTCTATCATAACTTTCTTTTACAAGATTGGAGTAAGATGGTTAGTTTTTCTATGTATTTAATATCTCCCTTAATTCTCTTCGGAAGTGGCTAGGTTATAAACTAAATATCCTACATCCCATGGCTACTAGGAAGTAATTGAATTGTCTAGATTCATAATTTGTTTATTATAAGAAAATATCCAATCTATTTTAAGATTAGATGTAAGGACTAAGATGTCACCATAGGAGGATACTTCTAGTCAAAATTCCTCCTTATTGCCTAGCTAATGTTTTGTCCTTCTACTTAGCATCCTAGGTATCCACAAGAATGCTAGATTGCCTTGTAGCTTACATTAACGTAATTGTTCTTCTAACAATATTTTTTATTACCAAAATTGCTATGAAAAATGAAGGAACAACATGAACTTGGGGTTGCGAAACAGGGGCGTCATTTGCAAGTGCTATCTCATGTCCAACTCCTAAACTTCTCCGCTTAGGGGTCATCTTTGTCAACACTTCCTCCCTCGATTCCTCCTTCTCTAGTCTTTGTCAAACTTGAACTTCAAACTAGGGTTTGTAGAAACATGAGAATACATACAAGGGAAGTGTGAGTGGGGTTTATGAGATCGAGAAATTTGGCCTAGAGGGGTGGGTTGAGTAGTGAGATTATGGCAGAATATTTGAAGGGTTTGAGATGTATTCCACGAATAGGGAATATGATAAGAGCAAGGTGGTGATGACATGGAATGGAAAGAAGTGGTAGAGGTAGATGGGTGAATGGGGGCAAAGGGAATGGCAAGTATTTCAATGGGATGGGGAAAATCATCTCCGCACTGTGAATGCGAGTGTGAATCAGTGCAGAACCCTAGAGTAAAAGTGGTAACCCTTGACTTATGTACATCCCTAAGTATCCCCTATCTCTATCTTAGTTTGACTTACCTTCCTCTCTCTCTCTCTCTCTCTCTCTCTCTCTCTCTCTCTCTCTCTCTCTCTACCTCCTCCTTTATCTCCCTTCTCTATCACACCCTCTCCTTCACACAGATTACCTTAGCATGTCCAATGCCCTCTTGGTCTCACCCTTCCCTTATAACACCTTATATAGTATTCTAACTAACTTCCCCCTCAGTAGGCTTTATGATGGCCATGTGCTAATTATGATCGCGATCAGCCTTGCCCTTTCTTTGTGCTGATTCAATGTTGGATTTTCGAGACCAAGACATTGCATTGTCAAGCAACGAATTTAGACCAGTGCACTTTTGTGCGATGACGGTTGTATGGTGACGATGTAACAATGTTGATTGCCTTTTTTTAATTCCTTTAATAAAAATTTTATAAGGTTATAACATTCCACTATATTTTCTAATTTAGGAAGTTAACAATAATGTAGAGGCTAACAAAGATAAGATAAGTTATAATTCTCATTTGTGAAAAAAAAGATTAAAACTTAAAAAGTACTAATAAGTTTAGGGATTTTTGAAATAAAATAAGATACTTGAGCCATATTCACGATCGTATTCACAATATTTTGGTTGGTTGATGGTCCTACCACATCAATATGCTTATGTGGGGCCATGATTAATAAGAAAAGGGCATTAGAAAGAAGGCTTCAAAGGTAGGGTGCTGGCACACAAGCTGGAGCTATCTTCTTCTTGTGGAAATTACCTTACCTCTCGATAATTCACTCATATTAACTATGACTCTCACTCTCTCAATAATAGCCTTCTCTTCGTTGTGAGCTGAATTTGTGAAGAGAGGGCCCTTCTTTAAATAGTTTTCAAGGGGGGAGGGGGGAGGTTTCATCTTTATTTGTTTGATTAGTAAGGGGGGACTTTAAAAAAAAATTACCCTAAGGAGGGTTTTCATTGTCTTATTAAGGTTGGAGAGAAAGAAAAAGAAATCTATTAGGATAATGCAAAACTTTTTACTTTTTTCCCCAAGAACAAACGAGAGAGAGAGAGAGAGAGAGAGAGAGAGAGAGAGAGAGAGAGAGAGAGAGAGAGAGAGAGAGAGAGAGAGAGAGAGAGAGAGAGAGAGAGAGAGAGAGAGAGAGAGAGAGAGAGAGAGAGAGAGAGAGAGAGAGAGAGAGAGAGAGAGAGAGAGAGAGAGAGTTCTAATTTAGGAAGTTAACAATAATGTAGAGGCTAACAAAGATAAGGTAAGTTATAATTCTCCTTTTTGAAAAAAAAAGATTAAAACTTAAAAAGTATTAACAAGTTTAGGGATTTTTGAAATAAAATAAGATACTGGAGCCATATTCACGATCGTATTCACAATGTTTTGGTTGGTCGATGGTCCTACCACATCAATATGCTTATGTGGGGCCATGATTGATTAGAAAAGGGCATTTGAAAAAAGGCTTCAAAGGTAGGGTGCTGGCGCACAAGCTGGAGCTATCTTCTTCTTGTGGAAATTACCTTGCCTCTTGATAATTCACTCATATTAACTATGACTCTCACTCTCTCAATAGTAGCCTCTCTTCGTTGTGAGTTGAACTTGTGAAGAGAGGGCCCTTCTTTAAATAGTTTTCAAGGGGGGGAGGGGGAAGGCTTCGTCTTTATTTGTTTGATTAGTAAGGGGGGACTTTTAAAAAAAATTACCCTAAGGAGGGTTTTCATTGTCTTATTAAGGTTGGAGAGAAAGAAAAAGAAATCTATTAGGATAATGCAAAACTTTTTACTTTTCCCCCCAAGAAAAAACGAGAGAGAGAGAGAGAGAGAGAGAGAGAGAGAGAGAGAGAGAGAGAGAGAGAGAGAGAGAGAGAGAGAGAGAGAGAGAGAGAGAGAGAGAGAGAGAGAGAGAGAGAGAGAGAGAGAGCACACACACACACACACACCCTTCTCTTTGTTCTTCTAAAATACAATGAATTGAAAAAATAGGTTAATTTTTTTGTTAAAAAGTAACAAATATTTACAATAAAACTCGATATATTTGAGGGTATTTGTGGCATTTAAAAATATCTCCTAAAATTAGAAATAAATCCTAATAAATAAAAAATCAATAACAATCTAAAATAAGTAAGAAAATTATCCATAGCTTAGAATAAATTTAAAAAAGTAATAAAATTAAGAAAAAGTTATAGCTAATGAGGTTAATTTAGAAAAAACGATAATAATAGCTAGAATTGAAAAATGAAAATGAATTTGAAAAATGTTATAATAAATATAAATAAATTAAATTAAAGTTAGAAAATCATAATTAGATCATAAAGAAATATTTTAATCTATTTAAATAAAAAATAAATTATTTTTGGCTTCTATGAGGGCATATAATCATTGAAAACTCGTTCACAAGCAAGCAAAGGGATGAAAATAGGGTGGCCATGCGCAATTGATGGAAGAAATTGGGTATGTTACACAACATAAGTGTCTAGTTATTTTAGAAATGATAATTTGTTAAATGGCAATGCCATTCTTGATTAATAGTTTGCTAACTTTCCATGCTAAATAAAAATTATAGTGTTTCCCTATGGTTTCTTATATGTTATCTATTGAAATTGGGCTATTTTTCAAGAAGAGAAAATTGGTAAAACTAGAAAAGTTGAGGTTTTTAATTCGATGGTCAAATTCGATGGTCATGAAATTGGGCTATTTCATGAGAGAGGTTTTTAATTCGATGGTCAAATTTGATGGTCAAATCCAATGGCTAAAACTAGAAAATGGGGTCAAATTCGATGGTAACAATCCAATGCTAAATAAATGATCATGTGCCATTGGATTGTTTGATTGTCAACTTTGACTCATGATGACTTAACTCAAAACCTCTCTCTTAAAATGTGAAGGGAGTGAGATCTGAAGTGGAAGCACGAAGTAGGAGGGAGAGAGAGAGAGAGAGAGAGAGAGAGAGAGAGAGAGAGAGAGAGAGAGAAGATGTGGGAACTCCAATAGTCACAATGTGCGATCGGTCTTCCCTTTATTCAAATGTCACTGAAAGAATAAAGAACAAAGTGACAGTGATGGGTGCCCACCACATGGAATGTATAGGTGTATTAGTTATATGGTGTGGGTACTATTAGTGTAACTAATATAGAGGTGGTTGGGCACATGCACCTTTACCCCCAACAATCTTCCACTTAAAGGCGAATGTGCCACTAGTGAGGAGAGAACAAGAAAAAAGTGACAAAGTAAAAATGTACATAAGTGCAATAGGATGAGGAAAGACATAATCTCATCCAACACCCATCATCTTCCTAAGGAAGGTAAAATGCTCCACTAAGAGACTTTTAATGAGCATATATGTAGGATTTTGGTCAATTGAGATCTTGACAACCTCAGTGGACTTGTTGCATAATCAGAATCAATGTATCCCATGACTCTTGTATCCTAGCCACTGCAATAGATGCACATAACTGTTGTGTCTTTTAGTATCTCATGATACCCTTGACGGCATTCGTTGGCTACGTGTAGCCATATAGTGTGCCACAACTCTCACTGCAAATGCTATGTCAGGGCAAGTGAATATCATGACATACATCAAACTATCCACTATAGATACATAAGAGATCTTGGCCCTCTCAGCCTTTTTCTCAATAGATTGTAGATCGACTTGACTAACCTTCATATGAGAAGGTAAAGGATAGCCAATAGGCTTAACATCATGTAGATGAAACTACACAAGGACATTCTAGATGCACTCCTTTTGTGACAAGTAAATGAGCCCCTTAGAGCAATAGCATGTAATGCGCATCCCAAGACTATACAAGGCCTCTATCCCATATCCTTCATCTCAAATCAAAATCATAAGGCTGTCATTACGAGCCTTCTTCGTGTATAAACATGGATCCATATCATTGTAGAAATATCCTTGTGAATACATAAAAGCATCAAACTTGCGGTACCATTTCCTAGGTGCAAGCCATAAATGCTCTTTCTCAATCTACACTAGGTGGTCCTTCTTGTCAGGTTGTGCAAAGCCCTTAGACGGCTCCATGTAAATCTCACCATGCAAGTCCCCATGAAGAAAAGCCGTCTTCACAACCTTATGATAAAGATCCAAGTCAAGCTATGCAACCAAAGCCAGTACCAAACTTAGGGTAGTCATCTTCATAATAAAAGAAAAGACTTCATCAAAGTCCACACCATACTCCTACTTGAGACCCTTAGCAACCAATCTGGCCTTGTATATTGGCTTGGGGCATCCAAGGATACTTTTCAACTTGTACACCCACTTACATGGCAAAGCACGCTTTCCACTAAGCAATGGAAATTCCACATATGATTTTTTTGCAATGAGTCATACTCTAACTACATGGCCCTTTCCCAAGAGTGACTATCACCTTTGTGCATGGCCTCATTATAGGTACGAGACTCACCAACATCTATCACCATAATATAAACCATAGAGGGCTCAAACCACATAAGCTATCATCTATCCCTAGTAGACCACCTCAAAATAGGCTATGGGGTTGGGACATCTTGTGGAGCATCAATCATGCTATTGCACGCTATCTAGTTGGCTATACAGTAGTAGGAGGCTCCTCCTGAAATATCACCATATGTACCTCGATGACATGCTTAGGCTACTTATGCATTTTCTCCTCATGCAAAACAACATCATGCCTATGGATAACATTTTGAGCCGGTGGATCCGTAGGTGATAGCCCATCTCACTTACATCTCCATAACTAAGAAATATGCATTTTCTAGACTTAGAATCCAGCTTATTGCACTTGTCACGGGGTACATGGCATAAAGTCACACAAGTAAAGACACACAAATGAGCATATGAGGGAGGTTTCCTAGACCATATCTCCTCTGCAAAACTTGATAGTCAAGAGCAGTATATGGGGACTAATTTATCAAGTGTACGATAATAGTAACTGCCTCAATCCAAAAATGCTATGGTAAGCCTACCTAGCTAACCATACTACAAACTCGCTCTTGAATTTTCCTATTCATGTGTTTAGCCATACCATTCTAGGGTGGGGTGTACGAGGCAGGCAACTAACGCTTAATACCCCTCTCATCACAAAATTTCTCAAAGGCTTTAGAGATATACTCACCCCCATTATCTAACCTTAGGCATTTAAGCCTATACCCATACTCTTTTTCAACTAAAGCAAGACAATGCTGAAATGTAGCCTCAATGTAGCCAAGACTTTTGATTTTTGCTTAATAGAATATGTCCAAACCTTATGCACATAGGTATCAATGAAGGTAATGAAATACTTCACACCACCTAATGACTTGCAGGGCATGGGATCATATACGTCTGAATGAGCAAGAGCCAATGGTTCACCCATGCATGTCATACCAAATTTTTAATGCATATTACGTGTTTGCATGCCATATAAACCATGATCAGAAGGCTCAAAGCACATATAGTTAAGGAGTGGAAGATATTGCAAATGGGTAAGCATTTTCATTCCTTTCAAGGACATATGCCTCTTCCATAAGGAATCACAAAAAGAAACTACATAACCTGCATCATCCAAGGTGCTAGTAGAGATGAGGCTTTTCGTAAGAGGCAGTACATGATGTACATTATGAAGAGTAAACATATTACTTGAACCAAACTGTAGTTGGACATCACCAATACTAACTATCTCTAATGTCAAGACATTATCTAAACATACACATTTGGTCAACAGAGTACGATAGGAGTGGAACCACTCTCTATGAGGAATCATATGAAAGGAAGCCCTTGAATCTATCAACCAACACATTGAGTATACCCTAACAAAGCATTAGTCAGCTATGAAGTATCAAGAGAAGAAGTTGCAAGTATGAAATCACCATCAGAATTGTCTACACAACATTAATCTCTTCAATCTTAACACTAGAATTGCTAGGGATAATGTTGCAATCATCATTTTTGTCATGTACTTTACTCTTGCCCTTTTCTTTGCACTCGTTCTCACACATTTTATGGCACTGTGGTTGAATATATCTTGCTTTTCCATAGTAGTGACAAGTCAATGAGGACTTATGGCAAGACTGTCTATGTGACTGAGAACGAGACTACTAAGAGTCTCTCCCATGGTGATCATTATCGCTCCTGCCATTATTTCCTCTAAACCGTCAAAGCATGAGAGGCACATGAAGCATCAACATTCTTTTTGTTAACCTCTTCATTTAAGAGTGCACCCCCTATACCCTGTAACTCTAGCCCATCAGTAGGCATGTTTACACACACAGTAGTACGAAATGTATCCCATGATTCAGGCAATGTGCCAAGAGGAATAAAGGGGGGAGATTACCCTTGAACTTAATCCCCTGAAGACAAATGGTTGAGAATAGAATGAAACTCATTTAAATGGGGACATGAAAGTGCCCTTCTTCATACGAAGGTCTATGAGTTGATTCAACCTATACATTTGGGAAGCGAGGCTCTACTTCATACGAAGGTATATGAGTTGCTTCAACCTATACATCCAAGAAGCAAGGCTCTACTTGTCATAGACATTGCGAATCTTTTCCATAAGTCCCATGCGGACTACCCATTAGAGACAATATTATAAAACACCTACTTAGAGAAGAACAATATGATAGTGGACTTACATAGCTCGTCTAATTCAACCCAATTCTCTACATCAATACATTCAAGCTTGACACCCTCATGTTTCAAAGGCTTAACCTACATTTTTTACACTAGAACTTGCTATATTTAAATCTTCCAATAGTTCTAGTTGGTGCCATCCAACTTGTCAATATTAAAGATAGCACTATCATTGGAACCACTCGCCATACTAAGGCCAAGTAAATGCACAAAAAGGCAAAACATGTTGCTATAATAACCTACAAATCAATCCCAAAACCACTATTAGATAAAGCTAAAAACAAGGGAAACTGACCAAGTAATGAATTGTCCACAAACTCAATGCAAAGAACTATCAAGTGGAGGTGATTACTCACATAAACAATATACAGTAAACTACAATTATATCACATGGAAAATGACGTACAATAGTATAAAATCAATGCCAAAGAGGGGCAATCACTAATATAATACAAACTGCAACCGCCATGGAATACAATTAGCGGTGTGGGTGAATATGCGACTAGCACCAAGAACTATCAAAGAATTAGTGTGTTACATTGGGATATATCCCATAAGCATAACCATTATGCATAGAGTGGGTCTCATGGGTAATAGAAGAGACCAACCAAAGGCACAATGAACTGAGAAATGTAATGAAATCTCAATACATAAGCAACCAAGATGCATACCTCACTGGAAACATCATGACATATATAGGTGTTGGCCCAAAAGTAATGTTAGATTAGTCCACTAAGCATCAACTGCATACATAAAGCATGACAAGAGCATGTACATGCCACCAAGTCCCAAGATCTCACTGTAAGATCCTCAAGCTCAACTGTGTAACCAAATGCTCAATGTAATATCAAAGTGTCAAGTAGCAACTCCTAGTGGAACAAAAGTTGAATGCCAGATGAGCAAACAAAAGTTGAATGCCAGATGAACAAACGGGTCATCATGTGGAAGGCATCTATATATCCAACATCCAAGTAGCATATATCTAGGAGCATGCGACCCAAATAACTTGCAAAGCTCTTATTGAAGCATCAAATAACCATACATAATAGTGAATGATAGCCAATGTTAAGATTCAAAGCTCCAATCTTAGCTCAAAAGCAATGCCAAAGCATAACCAAGAATATAAGTTCAATGGTATACCCTAGTGTAGTATCCAAAGTGCTTAGGAAGCATCAATATATGCAATAGGCATTTTGATAAAATAGCATTCAACCTTGATTGTTACAACACTGAAAAACCTTTGTAAAACTAAGCAAAAGAGTGCTCAAATCAGTCCCATAGCATTCCAATACATTGGCATAACATCCCTGGATGATCTGACATCGAATAGACATCTCGAGAGGCATAAGTGACCTCTAGAAAATGAGTGAAGGGTTTTCCAGAACTATAATACAACAAACTGCCATAAAATGTGAGCTAATGGCTAAACCCAAGAGCTCTAACTAATGTCCAAACTTATGCCAAAGATATCACGTACAATGCCAAGTGATTGCCCAAGGTTGAGAGCAATGCCAAGAGCTGAAGATAAGGTAGGATGAAGTAGATCTAAGCAAGAAAGGGGGTAGCCTAGTTAGCAAAAATTTCACTTGCTGTCTTGAACTCATCAATGTTGACTGGGTTGAGGTCAATAGGGCTTAAGGAGAGCTTACGGGGAGCTCAATGAAGCTTGAAACATGCCTTGATGAACTAGGAAGTAAATGAGTAACAATACATACCACTTTTAGCTGAGCCATGGTTACCATTAAAACTGTGAGCTAACGGTATTCTCCACAAGAAGCTAAAGCAATTACGGGTCAGAGGCTCAAGCTCTCAAGGAAGATGGCTTTGATACCAATAGAAGGGAGTGAGACCTAAAGTGGAGCATGGAGGGGAAGCAAGAGCTATGGTGGAAGGAGCAAGAGCAAAAGAGAGAAACACAAGATGTGGGAACTCCAATAGTCACATTGTGTGACTGGCCTTTCATTTATTCAAATATCACTGAAAGAATAAATAATAAAGTGACAATGATGGGTGCTTGCCACCTATAGTGTACATGTGTGTGGGTAACTAATACACAGTAGTGCAGGTACTATTAGTGTAACTAATACATGGATGGCTAGGCATAGACACCTTTACCCCCAACAAAATGCACAAGAATGATACTTTGGTGAAAAATCATCATGTTTGTTAAGCTTGCTAAGGGATGGAGACATATCATGATACCGTTTTATGAGGTCATGTGTGGGAGTGATGTAAAGATTATTCTCAAATATTTTTGTTGTCTTAGGAATACAACTTTAAGAGATATGGGAGGCACTCTTATTTTCTTTTGTCAAGGAGAGAGGATTAGTTTATGCCCCTAATTCAAGTATGGATAGGGTTGCAATTTGAAGTAATTGACATACAATGATTTGGGTTGTGCTATCATATTTTCCAAGTATTAGAATATAGTTGATATGGTCAAAGGAAAATTTCATGTTTCTAATAATATGTTATTAAAATAAAGGATTGAATGGGAAACACTATAGGAGATGCATAATGCATGAAAATTAGATAGTTGCAAGCAAGGGGTTTACCTCAAGGAATAAGCATGCAAACAATTCTTGGTGCTACACATTTGTTTGAAGGTGCATGATGGATTTAGCCTTCAATTGATGCATCTTTAATCTTTAGTAACTATGCTTCTAATCACTTTCCATTTCTTCTCCTTTGTGTTACACAAAGGGGGAGAAGCAATGGCTACAGTCCTCCTCCCTTTAGGCTAAAATTTTCTTTCCTATAGAACGATCCATTAACTCAAAGATTGTTAGTAGTTTACAAAAAAAAAGTTGGCAAAAATGCATACACTAAAGAAAACTAGGATAAGAAAATTAAGGAAGTGATAAATAACTATGGTAGGTATATGACCCATAAAATAAGGATTGCCCATCCAAAGGTGCTTCAATATTGAGATCATATTTTCTATTGCTATGGATTCTCCTCATGCTCAACTAATGTAGCATGCTTGCAAATGATAAATAATCATTTGGCAAAGCATGAAATGTAATATAACTAGTTCTCACAACAAACCAAATAACTAAAAATTCATGAAATACACCATACTTGCAAATAAATACAAGAAATACACCATGTTTGCAAGGAAGCCATAGCCAAGGTAGCTAGGCATGAAATGGTATTGCCATGGAAGGTTGAGAATCATAGATGAATGCTGAAATATGAATACTCACCTCATGTCAAGGTGGGACATGGTATGCACCCCATATCTTGGTGGGGCTAAGATACATGCACCCTCTTAGTTGGTGGGAGGAAGGATCCTCAAAGCGTGTATTGCTTGAAAATGGTAAAAAGATACTCACATGTTACATCTTCACCCTTTTATACTTAACCCTAGCCTACTCTAGACTAAGGTGACTTATGCTTTATTATAAGCCATCTCGGCCTAAAAGAGCTTTGCTCTCAAAGCTGAATGGGGAACAAATTACAAAGATGGTGTGAATCATTTGGAATCATGCTGTAATAAAGCTCCATGTTGATGAAGATCAAAGAAGTTGAGGAAGAAGGACCATATAAATGGAACATACTTCTGTAAACTGTCCAAAATAGGTTATAGTTCAAAATTGGCCATATTTGGAACTAGAAGTGACCAATTTCTATGCGCGAGATATAGAAATGTAGAGACAACAGGTAGTATCCAGCCATGCCTTCAAAATTGAATTTTGATACTGATGAGACAATTTACTTTCTCATAGAAATTGAATACAACAAGCTGACCACTGTCCTATAAGTGCAATAATCCCACTATTTTGAAGGAATCATGAAGCCTTAGAGAGGATAATTAAATATGTTGAGGAATCAGTATTGCAAGCGTTATTTACAACCCACCAACAATGGAAATTCACTGAAGTCCCATATGGCTCCAGGGTCAAATGGAATCAGTATTGCAAGCGTTATTTACAACCCACCAACAATGGAAATTCACTGAAGTCCCATATGGCTCCAGGGTCAAATGGATATCCATCAAAATAGTCATTAGAACCATAAGTTCCTTCTCTAGAAAAATAGATCCCATCATTGCTTTCCGGGTCAAATGGAAACATGGAAGCATCCCCATGATCCCCCGGATCAAATGGAAAGATAAGGCCATCAATTGAGAACATGGCATTTGAAAACATAGATTGGTGTATGGATTCATGAAGCTCCTTTACATGTCCCTCTTCAACTATTGCATTCACTTGGTCCTTAGCATGATGTAGGTTAGAAAGCATATAGGCATCATGATCTAATTCAAAGGATTTGTAAGACTCTCTATCTTGATCTTTACAATCCACTTCCTCTTCGACCCCTTCAGCTTCCTCTGCAATATCCAGAAACTCTATAACCAGTAATGCTTTAGCATTCCTTTTCTTGCATATATCTTTATGATTAGAAGATATTGGTTCAACACATCTAAAACGTAAGCCTTGTGCATGTAGTCCTCTAATATCATCACTGGTTAAGATCTTTCCTCGAATAACATCATGCTAGCCACTATGACTATCATATTTCTCATGATAAAATGGTTTTCCATAGTCATGACAACATTCATTTCTACTAACATAATGTTGATGTCTAGAAAACAATTGATCATCACCATAATATTGACAATGGGATGGCTGATCATCATAGAGGTACTGATCAACATGCTGCCCATGTTCACTAGTATAATGCTGCTCATAACCAAGATCATGTTGATGCCCAGTCATGTATGACTGTCCATTTGAATGCATATCAAAAGAGTTGAAACCATTCTCAAATCCTTGTGGCCTTCCCACATGATTCCCATTCATGGAAGTGTATGCAAAATGGCTGCAAGGGTGTTCCCACTTTTGGAGCTGACCATAAACATAATGATCAACATGTTGTTGCTGTCCAAAAATATTATGAGTATCACTTGCATGCTGCAACTCAATGGAGTTCTCATCATTGTCATATGCATGTTGTTGGTCATACTAATGCTCATTCTACTCATGATGTTGGTCATACCAATGCTAATTGTACTCATGATACCTTGCATATTCTTCATAATCTTCAGTGCAATCCAAACAATGGTATCGATCACCTACAATAGGATACATCCCACAGTCATCAGAATCCCATCCAACATGAAGAACTTTTGACTGACCATTCATGAGATCCTCCAATGTGCATTGAGATACCGTCCATGAGAAGACTGTTGGATAAGGTGTTGCTCAGGATGTTGAGGTTGAGGATGGGGCTGAGGCTGGGGCATAGGCTGATGGGGCTGTATATTAAGTTGTTGAACAACATGTTCCTGCATAGGAAACGGCTAAGGAGTTTGTAAATATGGTTGTGGTGTTGCACTTGGCATTTGCTGGCTGAAAAGCTTACTGTTGTTGAATCAACATTTGTTCATATAGTTCATATTGCTATTGATATTGTTCATACTGTTGATAGTACTCTTGGTACTGTTGATGATACCACTGATTAGCTATAGGAACACTTTGCTATTGTACAATAGAATCCTGGACCACTAACTCTTGTGTCAGCAATCCTCTTGACTCTTTTTTTGGTTCAACAAATCACATTGTTAATGGCTGATCAAAAGCCCACATAATGTAAGAACCATTTAGAGCATTTATTGCAAATACAGGTCAAGGCATACTGCACTCTCTAGAGTTTGCACTTGTTGCATAGATCATATTCTCCAACAAAAGCTTCAGTTCAGTATCAAATTGAAATGTGTTGGAATTGAGAGCAAATGCTCTACAGAGAGGAACAAGAAATAGGAACAGAAAGAGGAAGGAACATCCATCCCATCATCAACTTGCCCTGCCCTAATGCTTGCATCTTTTGACCTTGATAACCCCCATTGTTGGTGCTTATACTACCTAGAAAAACTACCACTCAAGCCAATTTTCTGATAGTAGCCTCAATGTGTTAGAGCACCAGAGGCAACTTGAAAGAACAGAGGTTCCTGCTTCTCCAACTAAGCTGGCTAGCAACCTTAGCTCAAATCAGACCCTACATCCATGTTTTCCCAAGTCAGAGGTCCCAGTTCTAGTTCCAGAGGATTCAATAGCACAGATCACATGCCTCTTAGCATTGTAGGAGCCACAAATGGCATGGAGCATAGTCCAAAGTATAAGAGTGAGGTGAAGTTCCATCAGTATGTACATAACGTTTATGTAAAATGCTGGGAATTAGTAGCAACCATGGATGAGAACCAACAAGCAGTGGAATCAGTCTCACTAATGTAGGAGTCATCTTTTAGTGTGTAATCTTCAATGATTTGATCCAAGGATCTAGACCTGAATTTCTTCTGCTCAAGCCTGTAAGGCAAAAGTTCACCTATTTGCTTCTGAGAGCTCTTAAGGTGACCTATGCAAAGCAATGCATCTTTCCATGGATGTTTGATGTTGATGCCATAGGTTTAGTGAGCATCTATAAAGGAACACTAGAGTTTATTGCTACAAAGGAATACTTGGTTCTCGCCCCCCCATGTTGCCTCTGTTCTTTTTTCCTTATTGATGTGTCCATGAATGCAATAACACAGGGGCTACAATAGCTACTTCCAATGCTGTGCAAAGAGTGCTTGGAGATATTCTTGATAGTCCTCATACAAAGATTGGCATCGCTACTTTTAATAATAGTGTACACTTCTACAATTTTCACCAAGCTTTGCAATAGCCATCAATGCCGGTCATGCCTAATGTTCAATGGATGTTTGATGTTGATGCCATAGGTTTAGTGAGCATCTATAAAGGAACACTAGAGTTTATTGCTACAAAGGAATACTTGGTTCTCGCCCCCCCATGTTGCCTCTGTTCTTTTTTCCTTATTGATGTGTCCATGAATGCAATAACACAGGGGCTACAATAGCTACTTCCAATGCTGTGCAAAGAGTGCTTGGAGATATTCTTGATAGTCCTCATACAAAGATTGGCATCGCTACTTTTAATAATAGTGTACACTTCTACAATTTTCACCAAGCTTTGCAATAGCCATCAATGCCGGTCATGCCTAATGTTCAAGATGTTTATACACCATTAAAGATAGGGCTTGCTGTATCAGTTAATGAGTATCATTAGCAGTTAGGATAGCTCCTTGAAAATATTCCAATCATGTTTTAAGGAACTTCAATCCCTGATTCATCTGTTGGTGCTGCTATCAAGGTGGTGTTTTTAGCAGTCAAACCCTATCCAAGACATATGACAAGATATCTTGTACTCAAGTCCATTTGCAACATGAACATTGCTCATAGCCTTTCATAGGTTGTTCTCAACCTTTGTAGGGATGTGACATTACATGTAATGTCCTTGTTTTGTATTTCCTCTTGAATTTTGTCACTGTTGCTCAAGAATGGTGCAGCTCTCAGCAAGAATGGTGCAGGTCATTGTTGTTGTAAGCGCTTGTTGCAGTTCTTCTTCATCCATGTGTCTTCCTTCAAACTCATGTTGTTCCAATTGTGACAACTCATATTATTGAAGTGCAACCTCAAGAAATTTCCATTTCATATCCAAAATGTGAGCATAGCAAACCTTGTATTGAAGAATCAGGCCCTCATCTTTGCTATTGTTTACTAGGAATGAAGCTAATCTTCACACATTTGGAGAGCTTGTATGTATCATTCATCATCCTTATGTTAGATTCCAAATCGATTCCACTCAGCATCTGTGCTATATTTGACCACCGTTCTTCATTAACATAAAGCTCAGTAAGAGCTTCACGAAAAGGGAAAGAAGAAAAGCTTATAGAGGAGGTAAAGATGCAAACAAGAAGACGGCATTGATTTCATCTAATGGAGGAGCACCATGTGTTCAAGCTACAGCAAGAACAAGTTCAACCATAGTAATAGCAACACAAGCCAAGTATAATATGACAACAATGCCAAGGCGCACCGAAGTGTTGGCAGGAACCAATAAGAATGCCAAAGTATTTCCTATTCCAAGTACAACAACTGCTTCCACAAATCTTGCTATCCCCATGGTGCCTGCATCTCAAGTTGATGCTCTTCATGAGCAGGTGACAAAGCTCAAGCTCTCTGTAGATAGCTTGGAGCACGTGCCAGTGGTAATGGCTATTCAGTGTATTCTGTATGTAGTTGATGATAGTCCAGCTATCATGGATGAAGCTCATGCCTTCATATCTCAGGCCGCCGCTACTGCTCCTTCAATGTTCTGAGATGAGATCCATTCAGCATTCCAAATTCCCCCCCTTCCTTTCAGAAGAAACTCCAAAAGATCTTGTGTATCTGATCACCAAAGTCTAGGGACACTAGTGAGGCCACAACAGGCAGGTGACCACAGTAGGTAGGGATCCAAAAGCTTATGATTGAGAATCAAAAGTTGGCTCTGCAAAGATGGAAGCTGAACTTTGTGCTCTTGAACCCCTCCAAGTTGATTTGCAAAGGCACAATCTGAGACTCAGAAGCTCTTCGGCTCGCCAGGAGCTTGCACCTCAATTACAATAGTTAAATCAAGAAATATTGAGGGTTCGCACAGATATCGAATAGATTTTGACACAGAAAGCTAAGGTTGATGGTTTGCGGCAAGAAATTCAATGTGTAAGGACTGCTTTAGAGTTTGAAAAGAAAGCAAATACTGGATTGTTGAATCAAAGGAATGCTATGGAGAAGAATCTTGTCTTTATGACTCAAGAGGTGGAGAAGCTGCGAGCAGAACTCACAAATGCTAAGAAGAAGGCTATGGAGTTGTTTTCTGTGGACTAATCGTGTATGGACTACATGTGCAGTTTTGGTGCATAGATCGGATGCCGTATGCGTGCGAAGTGAGCGTCAAAAGGTCCCCAAGAACAAAAGAACTCTACTTTTTGCACACAAATCAATGTAGAAAGCTTGCACGATATGAACAAGAGACCAATTGGGTGCAATCTCCCCCCATGCCTTGTGTGAGCACTCCACAAAGCATGTATTTCATATATTAATCATCTTCAAGCTCAAATAATAGCCCAAATTACAAAATAGCACGCTTTAGCTTTTGAGTTTGCTTTTGTGCCAAATAGAATTAAAGCTAATGGGCGCCCAAGAAGTCAGGCGTACCCAAATACAATGCCCAATACAAAGATCTAAATCGTGCGCCCATATGCATACAAAAATAATAAATAAATATCAAGCGCTTTGATAAATAAGCACGATAAAATATAGGCGCCATGTCTAAGATATGCGCCCATCAAAATATTGACGATAATTTAAATACACGCTATCCTCCAATGCTTTCCACTGCCACCGCTGCTATCTCTACACATCAACTGAAGCATTCACAATCGTTAGTAAAATAATACAATTAAACTGACAAAAGTGAATACCTAGCAGTTTTCAGCTATATAAATAAATTGGTTAGAAATCAATCCTATCCTTAATTTATCACGAGTGCGCACTCTAAACTCATAAACATTTGTTAATTAAATATGTATTTTGCGGAATCACCCGCTATGGAATCACCCATGTACACACTAAATTAACAAAACACGCAAAAAGGATAGGCGTCCCCATTGACTTCTCGCACAAAGAATCCACTTTGTGTACGAGTCCCGGTAATAAAAGTTTACGGAATCCACCGCAAAACCTCGCGGAATGCACCGTGGCACGGAATCCACCGTGAAATATGCCTCCTGGCATCAAGTTTATGTTGATGCCTTCATGGAGCTTGAAGCAAGGAAGGAGGCATAATATGCCAAACCACTACTTTATGCAAAGCTGACAATCCATAGAATTAAACTATGGTATCCATTGTGGTTGTAAGAGTAATGGTTGGGAGATTTTAGCAAGAGATTGGCTATGGAGTTTGAAGTGAGCTTGAGAAAGGAGAGAGAAAGACCGAGTCTAGAAAGAAAACCCTTCTCAAAAGTAACTCCCACTAAACTCAACCTCAACCCAAGTTACCTGCATTTTGTCTATCTCTCTTCATTTTTGGGCCAAAATTGAGCCACAACCTCCTAAAATTGATTGGAACCCACAATTATCCACTGGTTCGTGCCAAGAACCTCTGTCTTAGTCACGGTTTGTGATAGATCTCCATGTCAGACCATGGTTATGGAAGAACTGATTGCTGTGACGAATTTTTGGCCTCCCAGTTACCCTGTAACCATGCTGTGACTAGATCCACCATGAAAACGACTCTTCTCATGGATCAAAGTCCATGATCTGATACCAATGTAATATAACTAGTTCTCATAACAAACCAAATAACTAGAAATTCATGAAATACATCATACTTGCAAAGAAATACACCATGTTTGGAAGGAAGCCATAGCCAAGGTAGCTAGGCATGAAATAGTATTGCCATGGAAGGTTGAGAATCATAGATGAATGCTGCAACATGAATACTCACCTCATGTCAAGGTGGGACATGGTATGCACCCCATATCTTGGTGGCTAAGAGCATGCACCCTCTTAGTTGGTGGGAGCAAGGATCCTCAAAGCATGTATTGCTTGAAAATGGCAAAAAGATACTCACATGTTACATCTCCACCCTTTTATACTTAACCCTACCCTACTCTAGACTAAGGTGACTTCTGCTTTATTAAATGAAAGATATGATGTATAAGAAGCTAAGGTTCAAGCAATAATTCACTAGATAAAAGGAGGTGATTGTCCAAGTTCCTGCTTTCTCAAGGATATAGAAAATAAAAAAATGTAAAGGTAGCTAAAGTATTCATCAACCTCCTAGAAGGCATTTTGGATGCTAGCTTTGAAACATTAGTGATTATTTTTTTATAAGTGGAGGATTCCCTAAAGCTTATATCAAAGACAATTGATGTAAGCAAAGCATTTTTTGTTTGATTGTCCATTTTTTGTTGAAGAGATTAAAAAAAGGGTATCCTTTATGAAGAAACAAGGCTCCTAGACTCAATGATATACTCATAGAATTCTTTCACAACTTTCGGAGTTATGTAAGCATGATGTGTGCAGGATGTTAGAGCTAGATAAACAAGGTACTTATCCAAATCTAAGGAAGTCAATGTGAGCATTGTTAAGATAATTTTCAAATCTCCTAATACATTGACACTCAAGGGTTGGAGACCTCTCACAATGCTTAATGCTTCTTACAAAGTGTTGAATAAATATTTAGCACAAAGATCAAGTTTACTTTGACTAAGTGGGTTCATAAAAGGTAGTTTGGATTTGTGAAGGGTAAAAATACCTAAGAGGAAATTCTCAACCATGTTATAGACCACACTACTACAAATCACAAATTCCATATCACTTAATCTTGCCATAGATAAAGCTTATGATAGGGTTTGCTAGGACTTCATAATCATGGTTTTGATAAAGATGGGGATTAGTGATAATTTTGTGCAAAATGTCCATTGATTTATTTACAAATTCTTTAGTAGCACTCTGAAATGGATACTCACATGGCTCTTTCCATTTTCATAAGTCATCTAGGCAAGATTGCCCTTGGCACCTTTAATGGTTACTATAGTGTTAGACCCTCTATCAAAAAATCTCAATACTCTAACAAATGCAAGTTTTTATTAGAATTTTTCCTATTACTAATGGTAAAATGTTTGGTTGATAGATGTGTGCTTATGAAAACTCAAATACTGTAAAGGAAGATTCTCAAAGCATTGCCAATGTCTCTAAGCTTTAGTATGATCTCTTTAGCTTTTTGGTTCCAAAGTTAATATGGACAATACTAAAGTGATGCAGTTACATTTTCATGAGGATGATGGTACTATTACCAAATTCAAACTAAAAGATTAAGGGTTGGATAAGGTGATTAGGTATTTGGATGCCCTATAGGTTTGGTGTTATAAGATTCGAGATACATGCTCAACCTTCTTATATTAAAAGATATATGGTGAATATTATGCTGGTGCAGAGAGAGAACGGATGAGAGAAAAGAAAGATGTAGAGAGAGAGATAGAGAGATTGACAACACACTAGGGACTGGAAGATGGGCCAGTACCCCCCCCCCCCCCCCCCCCCCCCCCCCCCCCTTGTGGAGTTATATTATTGACAAGGAGCAAGCTCCTTCATTACACATAAACCAGTTCTTAACTTGTAGATCTTGGAAACAAGATCACAGTTCTTTACACGATATACAACCGGCTAACACTTGCATAACTTGGAAGTTGTTACCTTTTGTTCTTTCTTGAGTCTCTCCTTCTCTCCTATACAATATGTGTAGGGATCTCCTCTTGGAGCTTGATTTCAGCAGAGCTTCCGCATGACTTGCACCTTCTTTCCTACACAATATGTGTAGGTATCTCCTCTTGGAACTTGATTTCATTAGAGTTTCTGCAGCACTTGCACCTTCTCTCCTCCTTTTGCATTCATGCAAAGTGATGCTTCCTTCACCTCTCCCACACCCAAGGAGAGGCTCCCTTTTATAAGCTCCAAGAGCTTCTCTTCTTGGAGAGAGCCTTGAGTGCCAAGATTGGAAAGGTTGATCTTCATGCAAGATGTGGCTGTTCCAAGACCTACTCTGCAGCACCAATTTTGGAATATCTCTTTGTGCGTTGCTCAAATGGAAAAATGTTTGACACAAAAGTTGTAGATCTCACCATTTTTGATAATCCTCGTGGGCCATTTTTAGAGATCAGCTTTCTATTGGGATATATTTTAAAAATGAATTCACCATGTCTATTTTAAGAAAAGCAGTTTTTAAACTCTATTCTTAACTTATGGTCCATGCAACCACCTTGAGCCATAGATAAGGAGAGTTCATTAGATTGCCTTGGGCCTCAACCTTAAGATTGACTTCCACATGAAAGCTTGTATCATCTTAGACCTTAGAAAGAGAAAATCACTTCTCTCCTCACTTCCAGAGGATCACGTCTATCATCTTTCTTAGTGAGAGAATTACCTCTCTTGTTTTTCTTAGTGAAAGAATTACTTCTCTCCTTAATTCATTAAGAGAGAAAAGACCTTAAACCTTGACTTGTAAGGGAGAGGATGACCCCAAATGAATGCAATGCTCATTACACACACGTAAACGTTCCCAGGCGTCCGCTGATGCACACATAAATACATATACATAATGTTAATGCATTTCCTCTTCTTAGAACTCAATCCATCTTTATTTATGTGTAACTCCTTGGTTCTTGTGTACATTCTTACACTTGGTAGATAGTTCCTTCCCCCTTCATAACTTGTACTGCCTGTACCAAATATTGCCGTCACAGTGCTTTGTTCACCCCATTAAGTGATGCACTAGGAATATTGGTCTCTAAATGGTCTCATGGCCACACTAGATCATCATCAACACTTAAAGAAAAACGAGTCATTAATTTATTGACATAAATTTACTAAATAGAGAATGTGTAATAAGTAATCAATTTAGTGACATTTGGGTTTCACTAAAAGACCAAAATTTGAATAGGTTATTTCAAAAGACAAATGAATAATAGAGTATTTGATGAGTCTTACATTAAATTTGATAATAATTGTCATAGTTACACACATTCTATAGTCCTCTATGATTTTTGTACATAGGCTATTCTCTTTCAACAAAAAGCTTAGAAAACAAGTGAAGATGTTGTTGAATGATTTTCGTGGTTGAGGGAAGAGTCTTTGGTCTTGGCATTCAATAATCTAAAACCATGTTAATATTGGTAAAAGTGGGGGTTTTTTTGTATTGCTACCTGCACACAATAAAAGTGAGTAGTTTAGCATGGATTGCCAAAGATTATGAAATCTAAGCAACCATAGGCCATTTTGCTTACAACTTTGATAGTTGCCACTTGAGTTTGAGCAAGTGCTAGGGGGTGTTGAGAAAATGTTTCAATAATAATTTCTCCTTGGGAATGAAAAGGATAGTTTCTCTAGGATAAGTGTCAAGTGGACAGTCTAAGTACATCTCCAAATATGGAGAAATCATACTCAAACTTGATGGCTTAGATGACTTTTAGAAGGTTTGAGGGTTCATTGGAGACTTGGACAATGAGTATAAGGCCAAGGTAAAAAATCAATATCCTATAATAGTAGAGGTCATCAAGAGTGTGACAATGTCATAGTTGACTACTTCTTGATAATCCAAAGAAAAATTATAAGCTGACATTGTTTTCATGGAGTCACTATCAATTGGTCAATCTAAGCCGCAATTCCTAACACAACAGGTTTCAAAATTATAAGTTATGACATAATGAATATTTCCCTTTAAGAACATGTGCATATGCATCCCATCTTTCAAATGATCCTCACAAGGCTTATTTGAGAACCTACTCAAGACTTAGCTTGCATAGTTTCTTTGATGGATCTCAAAGTTCATCTTCCAAGTTAGTTGACCCCTTCTTGCATTGTATTGGTTGTGTGAGCAGAGGTCTTTCTTTGATCCTCTACTATTTGAGATAGCCTTGATACATTAGCCTTTTTCTCAAGAGTGTAAGTATATAATTATTGTGATCATAGAGTAGTAGTGGCATTTTTGGTGGTGTGAGGGTAGGTTGGTGAACTTTCTCTTCATAATCTAAAGATGATTCTTACACCTCCTTTAAAGTAGGAATAACTCATGGGATGGGTTTAGAGTGCACTATTCTTTGGTTGATAAAGGGGGAGGGCTTTCCTTTGCCTCCATTGCACGTGGCTACTTGAACACCATATCATAGCTTGCTATGGTCTTCTTTTTCTCTTGGTCACACAATATATAACCCTTTTGCTCATTACTCTAACCCAAAAAGATACAAGTGGTGACTTTTTCTTGTAACATGTTCTTCTTCTCATCTTAAACAATGTATAACACATAGATCTAGAGGTTAGAAAATATGAATCAAATGGTTTCTTTCTAGTATAGACCTTATGTGATGTTTTTCCTTTGAAAGCCCTTGTGTAGCGTCAAGTTAACATGTAAACTATAGTGTTAATGGCTTTGGCCAAAAAATTGTTAGGCAATTTCTTCCCCTTGGGCATCCACCTTGCCATTTCCATAATGGTTCGATTTTCATGTTCAACAACACAATTTTATTAGGGTGTATGAGGCATCATTAGTGGTGCTCAATTCTATTTCTCTTGCAAAGTCTTCAAAATCCTTTGAGTTGAGCTTATCAATACCAATTATTTTCAATTTCTCCACACTTTTCTTATTTCATTTTCAACAAGTTATATCCATCCTTTAAAGTCATAATTAGCTCAACCTTAGGAAGTAGATCCATTTTGCTACAATCATCTAAGATTAAGAAAAAATAATGATATTCTCCTAAGGCTTGTGTAGGCATCTTACTACATAAACTAGCATGCATTGACTCTAAAGGAACCTTTTCTTACTTTCTTGTGAAATAATTTTCTTTCTTGCTTGCTTATTATTACCTTCTTAGACTCTCATTTTTGCATCTCCACTTTGTTATCTTATTGGCTTAAAGATGAAACTCCTCATCCATCAGTAATGTGCGAAATTCCTCAAATGCGAATGCTTGATGTCTCATTTGAATTGTTAAACTTTCATGGATATATTTAAAGACAATGAAAAGTTAGCTCCTTGCTGGTCTTTTGAATGCCAAGCTAGCCATCTTATTGTGTAGGTTCTTGATCCAGGTGAAGAATCTTTCTACTATCTCTCATTTAGCAAACTCTTTTCTATGAGTTGGTTGCTTAGGTTTCAAATAAATTTTTGGTTTCTATTTTGTATTGACTCTAGTATATCCAACTGTCCCTTGAATGCATGTTTAAACAAGGTCAAAGGACTACTTGTAATAACTAAAATGAACACAGTATCTATGTTCTTGCATTTCCAAGCTCAAAATATATTAGCATTTGGAGGAATTGTTATACTTAGATGGGGGTGGGCTATGGTGCCATTAATTAATATGAAGTCCCACACCAAGGGATTCATGACAAGGCATCAATTGAATGTGATGAAACTTTATTTGTGAATCTAATGATAGTTTTAGCAACAAGTAAGGGCTAGCATATCTAAGGGGATCCCACTCTTACTATTGTACTTCTCATTATATTTCCTTGTAGTTTCTTTCCCCATATATGCAATCCACCTGAGGGGTTGTACTTAATCTTTTGCTCCAAGCATGGTTATTGGTATTTAAGATGTTGTGTCTCCATGTGGGTTGATGTCCATAAACATCCTTGGCCCTAAATGCATATTTAGCTCTCCAGGATTTGCTCTTTTCTAGCCATGACAAAAGCCTATATGTCTGTTTGATCAAACCATCTCCCAACTATAAAGGTTCATGTAGTAATGAGCCTCTCAATGGTGGATATGAAAATCAATATTCTCCTAGTAAGTCAACCCACTTCAAGTGGGGTTATAGTTACACCGTTACAAAACCCTATAACAAATCTGGTTGTCATTATGGCATAACTTATTGCAATTCCTGTAGGAACGTCAGGCTTGCTTGCTTTAGGTTTCCCTCTATCCATCTTTAATGGGTTAGCAGAGAAGGATGTAGAGCTTCACATCAATGAGTTTTAGAAACTCATGTTTAATTGCCAAATTTAGGATGAGGGACATCTAATGATGTTCTTTAATATGGTCCTAAAAGGGAGGGCTACAATGTGGTATCATGGCTTAGGAGCCGGTAACATAAACATAATCAATTTATTTTTTGCAACCTTTCAAAGGGAAATTTCCCTTGACAGAGGTGGAAAATATTGGCTACATGTTCAAAATCTTCGAGTTTCGTCCATTTCAAGCATCTCTATGGGATTTTTTTTTGGCACATCCTAGGTTAAGGACTTGAATGTTAACATAATGTGCTAAATACTTATGGGTGTGGCTATGGTAACTTTTTCAAGGGCCCTTTGTTAATGTACTCTTCAGTTTGACATGTACTTTGTGTCCATGTTCTGTTGATCATCAAATAATGACAATAGAGAAGCCGTTCTTCTTGGTTCCAATACTTTTATTTCTTCTTGTTCTAGCTCCTAAGGTTTGGCAATAGAGCTAGATAACTCTCCTAATGTTATTGTCATGGTAAATACCATATCTCTTATCTCCTAGTTTTGTAGCCCGCATTGTTGTAAGTTTTGATGAGATCCTCTTTGGCACATTCCATTTCTATTTGAGGGTAGCTTCAGTGTGACAAATTTATTAAGCTCTCATGTCATCCTCCTCTATTTGGTTTGGAGTAGTTTGTATGGCCTTTAAGTTTATGTCCTACTGAATGAACATGGAATGGCTGATGATTGCTTCTTACTCCTTTGATGAGTATCTTTCTAAAGTCACTTGATTTAATTTTGAGTCTAGCTTGTGGACTATTTCTTTCCTCTTCTCTTATACCTATCTAGTCCTAGCATCTAGGGTCTTTGTGGTGTCTATCACTGTTTATCTAATGGTTCTCTATGGACCCTTGAATGCATGTTCAAGCTGCTCATGGGACTACATGACACTTTGCATGTTAGTTGTGAGCACAACAATTTTTGTTATTTCTTGAGCAAGCTATATTTGGAGATTAGTAGCCTATTTCCTTATTGCCACTTGACTCTCTAGCTCCTTTCGAGTGTGCAATACCTCCTTAGTAGCTCCTGGTTTTTTATTCATTCTCCTTTGAGGCTCCTTTGAGAGTATTCTTTTGAGGTTCCTTTGAGAGTATTCATCTCTTGAGGTGCCTCAAGGATCTCTCTAGCTACATTCTTCCTACTTGCATGATGTAAGGCTCTCCTTATTCAATAGTCTTTATGCCTCTTGCCTCTCCTTGACTACTCTATCTTGGTCTTCTTGCAATTTTGATAGAATTCCTTAAGAATAGTAGTAGAAGTATCAATGGAGGTTGAAGTGATATTGTACTTGACTTCTTTTCTAGGCACTCCACCTTTGTGGTTGCTTTACTAAGACTACTTGGCCTTGTAGGAAGTCCAAGTCCATTTAAGTATGTTGTATCTAGTGAATGCATTCCTCTATGCTTTCTCCTTACCATTTCTCATGCTTATTGTGTAAGATCCCTCTCCAATGAACCCAAAGGAGTCCTCTAGTAGTCTAATGAAATTCATATCTTATGCTTTCTCCTTACCATTTCTTATGCTTATTGTGCAAGATCCCTCTCCAACGAACCCAGAGGAGTCCTCTAGTAGTCTAATGAAATTCATATCCATGCACAACACCACCCAATCTCCCTAAAGGAAATGCCGGGCTTAGTTGGACATGGGAATCTTGATGCTATTTCATAAGGAAAGCATGGACAGGTCACCCCTAATAGTAGTCTAGCACCTACCTAAGAAATATCACTTTATAATCAATCAAAGGTGACAATAGGGTTAAGATCAGACTTGGTCTAAAGAGAATGAGAGATAGGGGAGAGTATACCTCAATCAGCCTACCCATAAAGTAAAATCTCAGCTCCATCCCCATAAAATGGTGTTATATTTGATAACTAGTCTTACCACATTTTCAAGGATTATAAACTAAACAACTCTATTTAGTATTTGGTCCAACCAACACTACATAGAGTTACCCAAATTATCAAGTCCACCCAACCATAAGTGTTCAATCATTAGAGGAAGACCAAAGCCTTCCACTTTTCTTGATAGGGTTTGCTTTAGTTTTCTAACTAGGCAAAGCATACTACCACATTATTTTGACATATAAAATCATATTCTTTTAATTGTCCCATTAAACAAGATTTGTTAAAATTACTCTTTAGCATACAAAAAATAATTGGGAAATCAATACTATATTTTATAATGAAATAACCAAAATTATCACTCCACAAACTGATACAAAAACCTTCTCTCCATAGAGAAGACACTATCTAGCTTGAATAGGACCTTCCAATTCTACATGATTGGGTTGTATGTGATTGCACGATAACAAGTAAATTACTTGCTTAGAGATCCAATAAGCTTCCATGTGCCTCCATAGTTTCCCTACATAACATGGCACTTATCACTTGGCCTTTGTCCTCTTGCGTGCTCGAGTGATCACAAAAAGTAAAAACACCTACCTCCCTTGAGAGTGTAGGGTCCCCACACTTAGGTGAGTCTTTTGACATTCTATAGAATGCCAAGGAGTGTTAGGATGGGAATCCCAACATCTTGGACTAGCATAATCCTCAATTATTTGATTGTTATAAGCACGAAATCGTAAAACAATGTATTTTCACACTTCCAAAAACAAAAGCTATCATAACCATAGAACATTGTTTCTAGAGCACTTTTAATATATGTGATGCATAGAAACACCTTTTTCAATTTCATATTCTTTTTCTAAAATTAAATAAGATATTGAAAGGTTTTTTAGTATTTTTTGACTTCTTTTTGAGTGATTTACAACCATATATACTTTTAGGAAGCAAAAAGACTCATCCTACATAATTTTTCTATAATCCATGGGGTCATTCTTTTAATTATTGTGAACTACATATGAAATCACATAGATTAATTAAGGATTTTATGAAATTATGATAAAAAGTTAAAAATAGCTCTTAATTTTACACCAAACCTGGTTATTGTCACATGACCATCCGTAATTATTGTGGGGTATGATCACAACATTGAGTTGTAATGCAATGACCATCTATATAGGTTGCATAGGTTCAAGGACATATTTAAGGTGTGCTTTAGTTTCAAGATGAATTCTAGAATCAACCACCTCTTTTTTGTTGGCATATTATTGATGATGTCTTGCCGCTACACGCACACTGTGTAAAAAAATCTAGAGTATGGCTTCCTTTTAGATTTAGAGAGCCAATGCCATTTTAGACATTAGTGTTAGTGTCCATGGTTCAAAAATATTAGATTTTAATCAATTTTTGATATTCTAGATATTATCTCTTGTAAAAATCCATAAAACTATAGACAACTTCTAGATTAGGATGACATGTAAAAGAAAGCATGTAGCTTTCAGCTAATTTGAGAGGATTTTATGTAAAAAGAGAGATTAGCAAAATCGCACGACGTGCGATCGCTGTTTTCAGGCAGTGAACAGTACTCCAAAAGTGGGAGATGAAGGAGTGATCTGGCAAGATTTTGGCCAGGTGTCCTAGTATTTAACCCCCCTTTCGGAGCCATTGGAAGCATCAGATTGGCAATCTCAGCAGCATAGAGGAAGGTATTATTTTGTACACGTTTTTGTCTATTAGAGTTATATTTTCTCATAATGCTGAAAGAAACTGACAGGCTTCATCTTTGTTAGTATTCTTCTATATTTTCTAATTCTTTTTGGGAGTATTCTTCTACATCTTCTATCTCTTAGAACCCCTTCTCTTCCGTCTACTCCTCTCCTTGAATCTACCTACACCTTTCTGTCTCTTATCTTCAAGAACTTGGCTTGAAAACTTCAACCCTTCTCTTATCTCTACCATCTCCGAAGTCTAAGCTTTTGAACCCCCATACATTCTTCTCTTGCCAAACCCTTGTGGTGACCTTCAACCCTACGTGCTACGACAACGAGAACTTGCACAAGTTCTCTATATCTCTTAGGAGCCATAGAAATGGTATCTCAGACACGTATTTCATGAGCGTGTGTGAAAGATCCTTAAAACATGAGTCTGTTGTTACTAGGCACAGAGTAGGGCTGGACAAGCTCTACAAATTTTCTTGGCTCAATTTGATATCAATTATAACTTTTTAGGGCTTGTTACATAGAGCTAGGACTTGTATAGTAAGTGGATTTGAGTGTAAGATAGTAACTGTCAGGGTTCTATTTGACATCATTTGTAACTTTCAGGGTTTGTTACATAGAACTAGGACTTGTACAATAAGTGAGTTTGAGTGTAAGATAGTATAAAAATACTTTAACTAATGCAATGCATGATATTTGCAAGCATGAAAGAGAGAGAGATTAGCAACAAGATGTGAATTTACAAGAATTTTGATGAAGATTGCAATTGACACAAGAAATGGTCCTCTAAATGGACATGGATCTACAATCCTCGTGATGAGATGCTCCATGGAATCAATGTGATTCGAAGAGAAGAGAATACATGGTTTTTTGCCTAAAAAGAAAGGTTTATATAGAAAGAAAAAGAGGAGGAGCATTATATGCTTTTTCTTCTCTCTTGCTTTTTTTTGGAAACTGTTTTTTTGAAGGAACTTGAGTGTGCCTTCTTGAAATCATGCCCCTCTTTTTGGCTTCCTTTTAGCATTCTCTATATTTGAGGAAAAGCAATGTTGAGCTTTCTTTTACCATTCCAAAGTGAGTTTTCCCTCCTCCCTTATCTCTTGCTACAAGTGTGCTCTTACACTGTATCTTGTAATGACCCCTAGTGCACATTTGGTATTACATGCTATGAAATGATATGATGATTAATTTTTTGATGTAATATTTTTGGTTATTGATGCCCCTAGTCATGTGAATTGGTGCTTGGAAGGGGGGAATGTTATAAAGGTTATAAAAAATTAACTTAAAAAAATAAAATGAAAAGACAAAGAAGAAAACATTGTCATTTATCAGTCCGTGCTGCCACACTTCCTCTCGATTTAGAATGCTACCTTACCTCGATAACATCACAAGTTTTTGGTGGATGTCACCATAATCTTACTGTGATACCTCAATCATAATGGTATTATACACTTGTGCAATTAGTATTATCCTCGAGACCATTGCAAGAGAGAGAAAAACAAAGTTTTGGTAGAAGTGATAATGTTGAGAAGAGTAAGAGGCTAATAAGCCATCTACTAAGGCTTATATAAAGCCTCAATGCTTTAGACATTAGGGAGATCATCTTGAAACAATGTTGTTGTTTTGAGAGAGAGAGAGAGAGAGAGAGAGAGAGAGAGAGAGAGAGAGAGAGAGAGAGAGAGAGAGAGAGAGAGAGAGAGAGAGAGAGAGAGAGAGAGAGAGAGAGAGAGAGAGAGAGAGAGAGAGAGAGAGAGAGAGAGAGAGAGAGAGAGAGAGAGAGAGAGAGAGAGAGAGAGAGAGAGAGAGAGAGAGAGAGAGAGAGAGAGAGAGGAGGAGGAGGAGGAAGAGGAAGAAGAAGAAGAAGAAGATAGGAGAGAAGGAGAAAAGAAGATAATATGGAGAAGGAGAGAGGAAGGAGATAGGGGAAGAAGAGAAGAGGTAGGAAAGAAGAAGAGGAGAAGAAGGGAAAGAAGAAGAAGAGTTAAAGAAGAGGGGGAGAAGAGGAGGAGAAGAAGGGAAGAAGAGGAGAAGAAGATAAGGAGAAAAGAGAGGTAGAGATAGAAAGAAAGAGAAAGAGTAAGAGTTAGAGATAGAATGAGTAGAAGAGATGAAAGTTACGAAGAAGATTAGGAAAGGAGGTACATGGAGATATTGAAAGAGATAGAGAGAGAAAGAAGGATTGGGAAGATAGAGGGAAAGAAGATTAAGAAAGTGCAGTATTACTCACCAAGCAGGAATGGGACCCTTGATTCTAATCCCCATCAAACTAAAGTGGGTCATTGAGACTCGAATCATACGAGGAGAAGTGAGGCCTCAAACCTTGAAGTGCAAGATAAGCACAAGTATTGTTGAGGTTCAAGAAAGAGAACACAAAGCTTAGGACATGTGATTGCCCTTGACACAAGCTTCTCAAAATACAAAGCATTCAATCATGAGACTAGGATGGCCATTCCACCCACATCACAAACTTTCCAAGTACCTTTTGTAAAGCTAAACTTCCTTTGAGGATAAGTGATCTAGTAGTTGCAGATAACCTAAGAGTTGGGAAAAAGATTAGACTAGAAGCACAAATTGCTTGAATAACATGGTTTACTTGAAGAGGAATCCTTATGTGATTGCATTCTAAGGAAGGATAATTGGGATTCTATTTTCTTTTATGAAGTATCCAAAGGATGTTTTCTTTCATTGTCATCCTCTTCTATGTTTTCATGCATAGACTCAGTGTCATGCTCATCCTCTTCATAGGCTTGGTAGAATCCCTTCGCTTGAACAGCTTGATCATTTTTCTAGCTAGAGAAATATTCAACTCCATACTATCAAGCTTGTAGAGAGAATAGGTAGCATTATCATATTCATGACTCACAATCTACAGACCAAACCATCTCTTTGAGACCTTCATGATGGTGCTATGTTGATTATCTAGACTATTATCGTATACAGGCACCCAATCTCTTTCTTCCACGATTCTTGGATGAAGTATATGCTTTTTACTATGTGTAATGTAGGTCAAGACATCAGTTAGGAAGTCACTAGAGTTCATCCTGCTAGCGATGTGTGGTTCTTCCTCGATTAGGAATCGATCAAAATAGGGTTGGGCCATAACATGTTCCTCTAACGGTCGATCGCGATCAATGGCCAATACTCTGAACGAGGTAGGAGCCACCTAGGTGGGATTGTACTCAAAGGTTTTGATTGCCCATCTCTGCTTGCTTGTTGGCGTTGGTCATAATTTGGCAACCCTCTTGTTTCCATTGGAGACGAAGAGCGTACCATTGGTCATAATTTGACAACCCTCTTGTTCCCATTGGAGACGAAGAGTGTACCATTTACATAGAAAAAAAGAGTCAAAGTTAGCTAGCTTTTCCAACTCTTATAACTTTGGCTTATGGCAAAGACTTTGCTCCTGCTGTAGGATGTGATAAGCTATTGTTTGTGAGATTGGTCTCGAGAGATCTCATTGGTGATCAATTTCTCGGCTACCATGGGAATCTTGACAAACATGAATTCAGATTCTTCCCAAGTGCATGGCAAGGAGCATACATCCTGTTGCTAATGACTTGTCTAGGATGCCAAAACTCCAGCCATTCATAGCTCCTAGCTAGCATCGTGAAGGTGGCATCCAATTTTCTAATGCAAGTGACTAAGTCATCCCCCATATTCAAGCCTAGGTCCAAGGCCAAGGTAAGGATGGATCTATGCTCATAGGAGGGTTTGAGGCCTACAGAAGGAAGGTTGGGGTTTGACTGGACTGCATAACTTAGGAGGGTTTGAGGCCTACAGAAGGTTGGACTGCATAACTTAGGAACTTCGCCTGCTTCATGGATGGGTCAGTAGGTGTTTGTAGCGGCCACTTATGCAATGGGTCTGTCTTGGGGCTCAGGTGATGTGCTCCTTTCTACTTGTGGAGCAGTTGGGATACTGGGAGTGTCAGGTTGAGTAGGTCTAGGGGTAGCTGGTTATGGTTTTGGTCAATAGACTCATTGAGGTTCTATGGGTTTTGTGCTTTTTGAGTTAATGGGTTTCTCATTCCTGACTGGCTTTCCATTTTGTGGAGATGGTTTGGAGGGCTGAGATTGTGGGACACATGTGTTGCTTGTAGTATTGGGCAACCAAATCTAATTGTTGCATGCATAGTAGCCTTGATCGCATAATAGTTCTTTAGGCACCCATCACAACTTGACCGTTCATTTGCTTATGTAGTGCTAGCTTTGTCTCCTAGGCTTAGGGCATGAGGTTTTGTGGTTATGGGTTTATGCGGTGGCTTCTAGCAATTGCAATTATCATTTCGGCACCCATTTGAGTTGTTGCTCATCGATGGTCTTGGATGTGTCTCCTTTGGGTTACTAGTTTGTCTTGGGAGGGTGGGACAAGTCATGATCCCCCTCCTTAGACCTTGCAATAGGCATTGTAGGCTTTGATGGAGCCACGCTGCCCTTTACTGAAAGTCATGACTATTTAAACATTGCCAATGGCAAGGTGAATGCACGTTGAATGTTATGTTCGAGTCTAGGGCTTGTAGGATTGGTGCGGTCATGAGAGCCTTTTTTAGTTCCTCGTTGGCACATTGGCATTCCTTGGTCGACTAAATACGATTGGCAATATGTAAAGGGGTCTAGCAATCAATGCATAGTTCAAAACAAATAGCTGATAGTTGAAAGGTGAGAAGGATTGAAGCTTGCATGCGAGCTATGGCGGGAGAGCAAGAGCAAGAAAGAGAGAGACAAGAAATGGGAACTCCAACAGTCACAATGTGTGACCGGGCCTTCCTTTATTTACTAGTCACTAAAATGAATGTAAAGAATAAAGTGACGTGACGGGCGCCCGCCACCTGCAGTGTGTAGTGGTGGGTACTATCAGTGTAGCAATACACGGGGTGGCATGGCGGAGGCGCCTTTACCCCAACAACCTCCCACTTAAAGGCGAATCTGCCCCAGTGAGAGAGAAAAGAAAAGAAAAAGACAGTACAATTGTACATAGGTACAAGGGATGAGGAAAGGCAACATCTCATCCAATGCCCATCAATCTCCTGAGGAAGGCAAAGCGCTCAGTAGTGAGGCTTTTTGTGAGCAGATCTGCAGGATTCTCGTTAGTGGAGATCTTGACAAGGTCAACAGACTTGTCCTTCACGACACCACGTATGAAGTGATACCTCACCTCAATGTGTTTCGTCTTCACATGGAAGACCAGATTCTTAGCCAATTGAATGGCACTCATAGAATTCGAATGCAGTGTAAGTATAGCATCAATCCCAAGGTCAGCAACTAGACGGCCTAGCCATATGGCCTCCTTGCAAGCCTTAGTGGTGGCTGCAACATACTCGGCCTAAGTGGTAGACACAGCTGTACACTTTTGAACCCTGGACATCCAAGAGACAGCACCTCCAGCATAGGTGAATACATAGCCAGAAGTGGACTTCCTACTATCTGCATGTCCTGCATAATCGGAGTCAGTGTACCCCATGACCCCTGTATCCTGGCTGCCATAGCAAATACACATATCTGTTGTGCCCTTCAGGTACCTCATGATACCCTTCACGACATCCCAATGTTTCCTGCCAGGTGTAGCCATATAGCGTGCCACAACACCAACTGCAAAGGCAATATCTGGACGAGTGGCTATCATGGCATACATCAAACTACCCACGGCTGAAGCATAAGGGATCTGGGCCATCTCGGCCCTCTACTCATCTGTCTGTGGACAATCAACCTGTGATACCTTCACATAAGAAGGCAATGTATAGCCAATAGGCTTTACGTCCTGCATGTGGAAGCGCTCAAGGACTTTATGAATATACTCCCTCTGTGACAAGTAGAGGAGTCCCTGATGCTTGTTGCATCTAATGCGCATACCAAGTATGTGAGAGGCCTGTCCCAAATCCTTCATCTCAAAGCTCTTCTTCAGCTGAGATTTAAGAGTATCTAGCTCATCATGAGCTTTCCCTGCTATCAGCATATCATCCACATAGAGTACCAAAATAAGCAATGAACCATCACGGGCTTTCTTCGTGTAAAGACACGGATCCATAGCACTCCTGCTGTAGCCCTCTAACTGCATAAAGGCATCAAACTTATGATACCATTCCCTAGGTGCCTGCTTCAAGCCATAAAGACTTTTCTTCAACTTGCACACTAGGTGCTCCTTGCCAGATTTTGCAAAGCCCTTAGGTTGCTCCATATAGATCTCATCATGCAAGTCCCCATGTAAGAAAGCCGTCTTGACATCCATCTGATATAGATCTAAGTCAAGCTGAGCAACCAAAGCCAAGACCAAGTGCAGGGTGGTCATCTTAACCACAGGAGAAAAGATCTCATCAAAGTCTATACCATGCTCCTGCTTAAAACCCTTTGCTACCAATCTAGCCTTGTATGCCGGCTTGGGGTCTCCAGGGGTACTTTTCAGCTTGTACACCCACTTGCATGGCAAAGCCTTCTTGCCCTTAGGCAAGGCAACCAAATCCCAAGTCTCATTCTTATGCAAGGAGTCGATCTCAAACTGCATAGCCCTCTCCCAGGAGTGACTGTCACCCCTGTGCATAGCCTCATCATAAGTGAAAGGCTCTCCTACATCTGTAACCAAAACATAATGCATAGAGGGCTGAAATTTATCAGGTGGATGTCTATCTCTAGCAGACCGTCTCACTGCAGGCTCTGTTGCCTGCCCAGTTGCGTGTCTAACACGCTGACCATGAGCATCTGCTGCAGCTGTAGGCTGTCCAACTGGCTGTGCAAGAGCTCTAGGCTCCTCCTGAAAGATCACTCTGCGGATCTCAACCACCTTCTTGGGCTGTCTGTGCATCTTGTCTTCATGGAAGACTGCATCATGGCTGCGTACTATTTTCTGTGCCTGTGGATCCCATAGGCGATAGCCCATCTCTTCTGAATCACCATAACCAAGAAAGATGCATTTAATGCTCTTTGGATCCAACTTACTCCTCTTGTCCTTGGGCACATGGCAAAATGCCTCACATCCAAAGACATGGAGATACGCATAAGAGGGTGGCTTACCAGCCCAAACTTCCTCTGCAACCTGGAAATCCAATCCACTGGAAGGCGATTGATTTATGACATGCATTGCCGTACTAACTGCCTCAACCCAAAAGCTCCGTGGTAGGCCTGCATGGCTAAGCATAGAGCGGACACGCTCCTGAATAGTCCTGTTCATGCACTCAGCCAAACCATTCTGGGCAGGGGTGTAGGGGGCGGTCAACTGACGCTTAATACCCCTGTCATCACAAAACTGCTCAAAAGCATGTGAGACATATTCTCCCCCATTGTCAGTCCTAAGGCATTTCAGCCTATACCTAGTCTGGTTCTCAACAAGAGCAAGCCAATGCTGAAAGACTGCCAAGACATCAGACTTTTGCTTTATGGGATAAGCCCACACTTTCCTAGAAAAATCATCAATGAAGGTAACAAAGTACTTCTCGCCACCCATAGACATACATGGCATGGGCCCACAAACATCTGAATGCACCAAAGCCAAGGGCTCACTCATGCATGGCCTACCCGATTTCTTATGCGTAGACCTATTCTGCTTACCATAAAGACAATGATCACACGAGTCAAAACATGCATAGTCCAAAGGCGGAAGATACTGCAAAACCAGATAACATTTTCATTCCCTTCAAAGACATATGCCCCAAACGGGCATGCCAAAGTGATACATGTGGGATAGAACCCACTGCCAAAACATGGTCTACAGAAGACCCAGATACAAGAAGAGGATAGAGGCTGCCAACCTTGGTGCCTCTAGCAAGCACAAGTTTGCCTATGGTAATCTTCTAGGCAGAATCCCCAAAACAGACATGAAACCCTGCATCATCCAACTATCATGCAGACATAAGACTGTGCGTAAGCGCAGGTACATGACGTACATCCCTGAGCAAAAATGAACTACTAGTGGAAAACTGCAACTGAATATCTCCACAGCCCACAATATCAAGAGACCTGTCATCTCCAAGTCTGACTGATCCAGATACAATACGGTAAGAGTGAAACCACTCATGGTAAGGCGTCACATGGAAGGACACACCTAAATCCAATAACTAGCACTGTGCATACATACTAGGTGTCTCAGTCAAGTGTGAGGCATCAGAAGAACTAGCTGCAAGTATGAACTCATCACTACCATCGGAATCCTCGGTCTGTGTGACATTAATTTCTTCAATCTTGACGCTGGACTTTGCAGGTACTATGCTGTGATCAGAGGACTTCTCCTGCACTTTCTCTTTCGCCTTATCCTTGCACTTCTCATTGCGCAACTCATGACATTGTGGTCTGATATGGCCCTTTTTCCCACAATGATGACAAGTGACATTAGCGTTGCGCCCACGTGACTTACTACACGACTTTCCACAAGATTTAGACCGACCCTTCTGAGAGTCATGACCACGGCCATTCCCACATTCATTCCTGTCATTCCTGCCTCTAGTTGTCAAAGCATGTGAAACACGAGAGACATACAAGTTTTTGCGATTAACCTCTTCCTGACAGAAGAGCACTCTCAACATCATTCAATTTCAGAGTAGCACTAGAGGCACATAGGGCAGTGCGGAATACATCCCATGACTCATTCAGAGTCCCAAGCAAGAAAAGAGGAGTTACTTCCTCTCCAAAGGTGATATCCTGCGAAGTCAGGTTCTTCAGTATAGCATGGAACTGGCTCAAGTGAGTAGACATAGTCGCATTATCCTTCATGCACAGATCCATAAGCTGCTTCAACCAGTACATCTGACTCGCCGGACTTTTCTTATCATAAAGATTCTTGATCTTATTCCATAGATCCCATGCACTCTGTGCTTCCTCAAATACATTATAATGTACCTGTTCAGTGAGAGACAATACAATCGTGGACTTGCATAGCTCATCAAGTTCAAGCCAGTCATCATTGTTCATAGTTTCAGGTTGCTCCCCGCTCAACCGAAGTGGCTTAATCTGAGATTTCTGCACCAAGACCTTCCAAATTTGACTCTTCCAATAAGAGTAGTTGGTACCATCCAACTTTGTGATGTTAAATATGGCATTATCAGTCGAAGAGGATGCCATAATGCAGGCTCGAAATGCACAGACAGTCTAAAACTGCTTGCTATTTTACTGCAGAAAGTGCCCAAAATCCACTGAAATGAGCTCCAAATGGCGAGAAAAGTGTGCCAAAAAATGCTGCCCACTTAGTACTAGGTGCGGTACACCAAATTAGGATATTTTAGCATAAAAAATACTCCTCAGTCCACCAATAAATGCTTGCTGTAATAAATTTCAGAACTGCAATAATGAGAGCAAACTGTCCTAAAACTGGATCTAATGTCAACTAAACAATGCTAGGTCCAAAGCCGGCATAAAGAGGACAAAGCAAAGCCAAATGACAGTGAAAATACATGAGCATAACACCGAGAGATGTCAAATAGCATCTGCCAGTAAGAGGCACACCCCCAGACAATCTAGGCAAAATGTAGAACCAACTGCCAAAACCTGACACAAATAGGTGTCTGCTCAAAAGAAAGCGGATCCAAAACTGAGACAGCTCATAAGCATCTTGTGAACCAAGACATATGCTTAATGCAACATCCAATTGTCAGAGTATAATTCCAAAGTCTCAATACATCTGTAACTACTCAATGACATAGACTGCTCCAATACATGTAGCTGCTCCAATAGCATGTAATCCCTGTTCACGGTCAAGTAAGCATGCAAGGTGCTCCCAGTGGCACAAAAGGCATACAAATGAGCTCAAGGGCTCAAGCAACCCAAGACAAAGTACCAGTGACAAGTGACCAAGTCAATGCGTCAGACGCATCCAAGAGAGCATGACATACATGAAGCAATTGTCGTAGCAACCACTGAGCAAGACATAATCCCAATGGCAAGATCTCTATCAAGTCAATACATCTAGTAGCAAGCCAAAGTCAATATCCCTGTGAGTCGGAAGTGCTCAAAACATCCAAATCGGAGCTCCAAAATATCTGTCAAGCATGGACGAACTAAGAGGCATCAACCATAGACCAAAGCATATAATGCATAGAGCTTATCTGTCGTCAAGTACAGACAATAGGCATAAGCATCCCAAATGCCAGTCAAGTCGACCAAACTGCCAATGACAAACCAATAACAATGGAGCAAATGCGATGCTCAAAAGCATTTCAGAATCACGATCATGAGTTTGAAGTTGATCCCCAAAGTGTAATACATCATGACATAACCCATAGCATACATCCGGTATCGATAGAGAAGCAATACATGTGACAAATGAGCTTTAGCCTGCTCATGTATAGCGGCTCTAAATAGTCCAAAACTATCAATTTCTAGCCCAACAACAATGCCAAATCATGGGCAAATCAAATGCATACATTCCCAAGACATTCGAGCATCAAGTAGGCCGCATACGGGCATCAAATAGCACAATCAGAATGGAGTGTAAGCAACAAATGCTAATGCCAATGTTGCTGCCCTGTTTTCAGCTTGTTATGACAGTCCCAAATCTGAAGAAATCAGCCCCGAATGATCAAGACCAATGCCCACAGCTTGAATGACATCAAACACGAAGTCTAATAGCCCTCTTGATCAAGGTAGAGAGCAACAAGCAATGGCCGAGTGTGGAGTTGAAGTAGACGAGTGCTAATAGCCTAGAAAAATGCCGTAATATGCCCTATTGGTGCTGAACTTGCTGCTGCTTCACGTGGGCTGAAAGGGGGTAATGGGGGGCTCAAGAAGGGCCTATCAAAGGCCTATGACAAGCCTCTTTGAGCCTTGATAGGTGTAAGGCACAATATGAGGGGAATAAGCTTCAAGGGTTTGAAGCCATGGCTGCCCTTGCTATTTGCAACTTGTAGACTGAAATAAAACCCTGAAAGAATGATCAAATACCTTAGTACCAATGCTTTGAAGGTGCCTTAATAGGCCGGGAAGGTGCTCGAGAAGTCGGGGAGTGACGGGAGCTCGGGGAGATCGGATATGGTTGCCAGGATGGAGATCCAATGCGTGAAGGGAGTCGATGCAAAGGTAGAGAAGCACTGAGTCGAGCTCGAGCTAGAGGAAGCCAAGCTCTAATACCAATTGAAAGGTGAGAAGGATTGAAGCTTGCATGCGAGCTATGGCGGGAGAGCAATAGCAAGAAAGAGAGAGACAAGAAATGGGAACTCCAACAGTCACAATGTGTGACCGGGCCTTCCTTTATTTACTAGTCACTAAAATGAATGTAAAGAATAAAGTGACGTGACGGGTGCCTGCCACCTGCAGTGTGTAGTGGCGGGTACTGTCAGTGTAGTAATACACGGGGTGGCACGGTGGAGGTGCCTTTACCCCAACAATAGTACCTTGCGTGTCCCAAGAAGCAATGAACTCACTTATAGTTCATGGGTGGTGGTAAATCGGCAATGACTCTAACTTTGGAGAAGTTGGTGGCAATGCCATTTTTAGACACCACATGCCCTAGGATACATCCGTGTTGTTTACCTAGAAATGGCGCATCAAGGGGAGATTATACAACCTACACTGCTCAAAGATTGCACGAAGTTTATCTAGGTGTTCTCTCCAACTGGAATGAACACATAGATCATCAACAAACACCTCCAATTCTTGCCTAAGCATGTCTTTGAAGATGGCACACATGAGGCGCTGAAAGGTAGCTGGTGCATTCATTAGCCCAAATGGCATGATTATGTAGGCAAACACGCCCCATGCCATTGCAAATGTTGTCTTATGCCTATTGTCAGGGTGTATCTGCACCTAGTTATAACCTAAGAAGCCGTCTAGGAAATTGTAGGCCTCTTTTTTGGCTACTCTTTTGAGCATGCACTCGGTGTAGGGTAGTGGGTAGTTATCTCTCTTTGTCACAGCATTGACTTTTTTTATAGTTTACACACACTCAAAATTTTCCATTCTTCTTTAGCACAATCACTATGGGTGATACCCAGTCCGTGTGCTTGATTTCATAGATGAATCTTGCCTTCAATAGCTTATCAATCTCCTCCTTGATGGCATATATGTGCTTTGGATTCATTAGATATAGTTGTTGTTTAACTGATGTTGTATTAGGAGTCATTAGGATGTTATGGGTCACGACCCTTGAATTGACTCCTTTGAGTTCATCTAAGGACCAAGTGAATACATCTATGTGCTTTCGCAGCACAGCAGTGAGATCAGCCTCCTCTTGCTCAGTTAGGTCATTAGCTATGAGCACGAGTTGAGGCTTTTCCCCTTTCCCTACCAAGTTGACTTCCTTGACCTTAGTAGGTCCTTCTATTGGTTCATTTGCTTGTCCTTACCTCTTAGCTCCTAATAAGATCACTATCCAATCACCCTTTTTGAACTTCGTGAAGTGCTTAGGTAGGACTTGGGACTTTTGTTGTTCTTTGGCTTCCAGCTCCTTTGGATGCTTTCTCTTTTCCTCCAATCACATGTGCCTTAGGTAGACTGATAGGTCCCCTTTGGTGCATTTGGTCTCAGGTGGTGAGGGTATTTCTGGGTCGCTCTCAGAGCTCACTTCCAATGCGGAGTCAAACTCACAACCTTTGCTAGAAGAAAGAGTTTTCCCTGGTGGTTGCAACTCTAAGGCCGATTCTGTTCTAAGGAGTGGTGTGGTACTTGGTTGAACTAATCTAGCTCGCTTGTAGTATATCACTCCTAGGTGGTCTAACCAAGTACAATCACATTCTATTATCAAGACTCCTCTTTTGATCCTAAAGACATTGGCTTTCCTTGGCTTGGAGTCTACTTGTATCTCTTCAATCACTCGACCGTCTGCGACATACTCTATTGTCTTGGCCTCTTCCTCACTTTACTCATTTGTAGAGTAGCAGTCTTCATAATCATCATTCGAATTGTTACATTCTAGCTACTCAACATCTCCTAGGTTTCTATTCTTAGCCCTTTTCTCATCCGCGATGATCAATGCCCAATTGTACATTAGGTTCAAGTCGTGTACTTTGGTCCATTGCCACTTCAGCTTGTCCATGGGACCCTTGAGGGGTTTGAGATTGGCAATTGGGTTACCTGCTAGCTCTCTTGTCAAGTATTCAAGAATCCCTTAGAGTTTGAGTTTGTTAGATGAAAGGTGGAAAGGGACATGTGTTGGTCGTCTGTTAGAGCTCCTAGCCATCATGCAAAGTGGTACTAATGGTGGGGTTTTACCCTTCGGTAGCTGAGATGTTGTGGCTTTACGGGACACACTAGATGTCCTTGTAGCCCTGCTTATAATCCTCTTCGTCATTTAAGAACGGCAGGTTGATGGTGGCTAGCACATGCATCCAATCCTGCTCATCCTTGGGGTAAGGGATATACTTTGTTAGTGGCCCGTAAGAATCCCTAACCTGAGAATCTCCTTTCAAGATAGCAGAGATGGCATCTAGGTCGATCGGCATGGTCTTCCAAGTATCCATCTTGACTCTTATAGCCTTTGATTTGTTGTCTAAGGATATGAGACCATTGCCCAAATGTACCTGGCACTAGTGTCGTAATGTCCCTCAATCCTTACCTCTCACACTTGCTTGAAGGGAAAATAGGTCACGTTCAATCCCCCTCTGTCTCACGCTCCATTGATGAATATAGGAGGGCAGCCCATACTCAAATCCCTATTTTGTTAGGATGAAAGCTCACATCACTTAGGAGGTTATCAATGAAGAGTGATACTGTCTTGGCGAATGATGTAAAATAATATTTTTTGATGAAGAGATGTACCTAGGGAGGCATCTAACATATCATGAACTTGATTTGCATGTAAAAGAAATCATCTATTTTAGGGGTCAGACGTGCTAACAGAAGAGCGAGACACAGTGCACCAAGGGAGATGGCTTTAGAACTGCATCTTGGGGGTTTCCACGGAGGAGTTAGTTGTTCTGGATTGTGGGGTGTTACCACCTTTTTCACATCCAACTTTTTGTCCAAGGGTGTTTGCCACCTTTTCTTGGAACAAGGCATGCTATGATATAATTTTTTATACATAATAGTTATTATTATTATTTTATTATTATTTTTATTATTTCTTCCCTCCCTTTATCCTACCCCTTGGGTGTTTCCATATTTTCTCGAAGAGTATATTAGCATGACAAGGACCAAAGTCCCTTTTTCTCATGATCTATTTTTATTTTCTTTTTTTCTCATGTTTTTCCTTTCCTTTTCTTTTTATTTGTCACAGAACATCACAAATCAAGACTAGCCTTGCCACATCAGTTGGATTATTGAATAAGAGCGTAATCAAACAGAGGCAAGAGGTGGAGTCGAGGGGCTAACAAAATGGCACCACCCTGTCAGGATGAGAACGATGGATATCAATAACAACATGAGAAGTAATAAGAAGCAATGCCCAAGAGGGAGAGGGAATATTGATTATGATTATTAGGATCCCTAGGGAGGGTAATGCCTATTTAGGCAATAGCCATTAAGCAGGAAGGGATTATCAGAGGCATCAACAACTTGCACTTGAACATAGCCGTTATTAGGGTTAACAATGAATACATTGTAGGGGCCCATCTAACATTGTTGGAGCTTTCCTAGAAACTTGCCAAAGCGAGAATCATAGGCGAGGATTAGGTCACCTTCCTTGAATTCTTTGTGCTTAATGAAGCTGTCATGGTAAGCCTTTGATCGAGCCTGTGTGGCTTCTATACACTATAAAGCCATCTGTCGTATTTTTTCCAAACATTCCAAGTGTAGGAGGCAGTGCTACAGGGATTCGTTATCTCCCAAGTGTTCTGTGATGGTCACTGGCAAAGAGAGTAGTTCTAGCTTGACAAGGAAGATGGCTTCTATGCCATACACCAGCTGAAAAGGTGTCTATCCTATAGCAACCTTATGAGGGGTTCTGTATGCCAAGAGGGCCTCTATAAGTTGATCGTCCTAATCAAGCAATGTGAAGCAATCATCCTTTTCAGGATCAAGCAAAGAATGTGATTGATAACTTTGACTTGGCCATTGGCTTTGGGGTTGTAGGGTGTGGACGTGCAATGATGGATCTTATAAAGATTTGTCAGCTCTTCCATAATCTTATTCAGGAAGTAAGTAGCTCTGCCAGTGACTAACTAGCTCTAAGGGATTGCCAAAGCGAGTGATGATTTTCTTGTATAGAAATAGGGCCATGCTATTACCATCATTTTATTTGAGAGCTTTGCCTTCACACCACTTTGTCACATAGTCCATATATACCAGGATATACCATTTCTACTTCCTTCTGGTTGGAGGATTAAATGGGGCCCATGAAATTAATGTCCCACTTCTTGAACGACTTAGGGGAAGAATGGGTTGTAGTGGCATATCATTGGATTTGATAGGTTTTCACATTCGTTACCAAGCATTACAACATTTGCAATAGTCATATGCATCTTTATGCAATGTAGACCACGAACAACTTGCAAGCAATGCCTTCCTAGTTGTTGCTTCTCCCACAAAGTGTTCACCACACATTTTGTCATGGCATGCTTTCAACACTATCCTGATCTCTTCTCCTGTAACACATCTCTGCAGCACTTGATCTTTGCCTCTCTTGTACAAAGTGTCCCCTAGCATGTAGAGGATTGATTCTAGTAGAAGCTTCTTCTTCTCTCTACTAGGGATGCCAGGGGGTACTATTGTGTGGCTAAGAGGTTGGTAAGGACTGCATACCATGGGGTTAATGTTTCAACTAAAAACAAGGAAGCATTAAGGAGGTCTGGATTATCATTCTCCTCTTCTTTAGTCTAAGGAATCTGTGACAGTTGATCAACCAAAACATGGGAGTGACCAGGCTTGGTAACCAGTCCAAAGTTAAACTCCTGGAACAGAAGCAACCATCTCATCATTTTTCCTTTAACATTTGCCTTATTATGAAGGATAGTGCCTCGTGATCCATATAAAACTTTAAGTATATCGACAACAGGTAGTGCCTAAACTTGTCTAAGGCAAACACCATTGTGATCATTCTAAGTTCATCACTGTGTAGTTCCTTTCTTGATTAGTGACTTTTTGGCTTGCATAGTAGATAGGCTAATCAAGATTGGAGGAGCCTTTTTGATGTAAGATTGTGTCCAACCCTTTGACAGATACATCAGTGTCACATGGAACTCCTTTGTCCAATTAGGAGCTTGCAACACATGGAGGAGCCTTTTTGACATAAGATTGCACCTAGCCCTTCAACAAATGCATAAGTGTCACATGGACCTCCTTTGTTCAATTAGGAGCTTACAACATGGATGCTTCAATCAAGCACTATTTTAGGGTGTCAAAGGTTTCTTCACAATCATTTTTCTAATTAAACTCTGCATCTTTTCTCAAGAGCTCATGCAAGGAGCTCACTTTTGTTGCAAAATGAGTGATGAACTGCCTGTAACTGTCCACATAATTGACAAATCCCCTCAACTGTTTGTGGTTGGTTGGTGTGGTTAGAGCTAAAATCTTCTCAATCTTGGCATGTCTGTTGCTATCCCTTGTGCAGAGACAATGTGGCCCAAAAGAACTCTTGAAATGACTCCAAAAATGCATTTTTCGGGATTTAGGGAGATCCCATACTGTTAGTATCGATCAAAGCAATGCTCCAAGTGTCCATAATGCTCACGAATGAGGCTGTAAACACAAAAGTCATCTAGGTATACCTCGATGAAATCATGCATGTGATTTTGGAATACAGCGATCATTACTCTTTAAAAGGTAGTAGGGGCATTACAAAGCCTAAACGACATCACCTTGTAACCATAGGTTCCCTATTTTATTGTGAAGGTTGTTTTGGATTGATTTTCTTCTACTATCTAGACTTGGTTATATCCACTAAATTCATCAAAGAGGGAATAGAACTCATATTCGGCCACTGTGTCTAACAGTTGGTCTATGAAAGGAATAGGAAAACCATCCTTCTTTGTGTTGGAGTTCAACTTGTAAAAGTCCACACATATTCGCAGCTTTCCACTCTTCTTGGATACTACTACGATGGGTGAAACCCATTCATTATTGGCCATTGATAGATGAGCTCAACTCTTCTAATAGCTTTAACAACTCTGCTTTCATCAAGGCTAAGTAATTTGGATTCATGCACCTTTGTCTTTTCCTTACCAACTTGGCATCGGGCTCTAGGTTGATGTGATGTTGACACACTGTAGGATCAATCCCCTTTAGATCTTTATATGGCCATGCAAACACATCCAAGTTCTCCTTCAATAGGTAGCGCATGATCAATGGCTCCTCTTCTAGAAGATTGGTACCCATATTTAGGTGACATTCAGTGCTATCTACATCCATAAAAGTTAATTTCTTTTCACCTTTCACTTCGTAGATGAAGGTCTCATGGACTATTTTTGGGTATAGATTCAACTCCTTCAAGGGAGTGGCCTCCTCGTTTGATGCCCCACTGGAAGTAACTTCATCTTTCCATGTGGACTTGTCTAGCTCTTTGGGATGCAAAAATGGTATAATGGTAGTTTTGAATTTTGTGGGAGAGTTAATTACTTTTTGATTCGAGGACTCATCTTCTAAGGATCCCTCCAAGAACGTCACATAACAAGAACCATCTAAGTTTTGCTTGGGATGCAAAACTAGCGTTTGTAGTAAGGTGTATCATCATCATACTTTCTTGATAAGGGTAAATTTGGGTGACAAGAGAGCCACTACAAAAGGAGGGATTATTTTGCATAATCCAGTTCTTATAAAGGTTTTGCATATACGATACAATTTATTTACTAGTCCAAAGGATACCAGAATGATTGTGTCCAACAACATGGGAGCTTCAGCTTCAAACGCTTCTAGGACTTCCTCCTCATTAGTATCCTCTTTAGGTTGAATAGATTCCTCCACCTTGCTTTCATAATCTTTATCTTGACTTTTATCATCATCCTCTTTAGAGTTTGGCTCTACCTCTATAGGGGCTTTGTAAGAAAAAAGCAAATTCTTTGTTGTACTTCTTGTGAAAGCTCTCGCTCAATCACCAAGACCCATAGACCGCTTATTATTTCAAGTGTTTCAAGCCAAGTGCAATGGTTACCTCTCACATAGTCATGCGTATTCTCACACTTAAAAATGTAGTGATATTACCTTCATGCCCAATCGAGTTGCATCCTTCCACAAGCTCTCTGGTAGCTCCATGATCCAAGGTGCAAGCTCAAGCAAGGTCAGTCCTCAAGCTCCAAGCTCCATTGCCGCATGCGAGATAGAGAAAAGAAGAAGAAGAGAGGAGAAGATGGAGAGCTTTTGCACTACGGTCCCTCACCCTCACACACTCACACACTCACTCCCTTACACTCCCTCTCTCAAGCACAAGAAGAAGAAGAAGAAGAAGAAGAAGAAGAAGAAGAAGATGAGAGCTAGTTTTGGCCACACACAAGAATGAGCTTCTTTATTCACTTTTTGCCTTTTATACATGCCTTACTCCTCTTTGGGCACCCATCCCTTTTTACATGACTAGCCATTTTAGCCTTTTATACATGCCTTACTCCTCTTTGGACGCCCATCCCTTTTTACGTGACTAGCCATTTTAGCCTAGGTTCTCTTTTCCTATTTCCTTTCTATTTACATTATTCCTTTATCCATGTCCATCTACATTTACAAATTGCACAGGAAGGAGCATGTTCTCTTTTATAAGAATTTAGGGTGCACTTTTATATTTAAAATGCACATTTCTCCTTTTGCACTTGCCCTAGACTTTTAAATTTGCTCCTTGCACTTTTGGCTCTTCTCCTCTTGTTTTTCTGTTGGGCCACCTTTTTTCGCTTTGTCTTGTGTCTTTTTTATTTTTATTTTTTTTCACATAAGGTTATTAATGCAACAAGCATTGCATGTATCTTGCTGTCAAGCATCCACTAACAAATTTCAACTTTTTTCCTTCTTATTCTTGTAAACCTCAACTGACCACAACTCCTGAAGCTTCTTCACAATCTCCCACTTGATAATATCTAAAAATTCTTCAATGAAGGCTAAATCTCCCATGGATGGTCATTCTCTCTATTTCTAGTTTTCTTTTCAATTTTGTGGAAAACAATTGGCTATAGCGATACAACTTTCGATAACTTTAGAAGAAGATAGTGGGATCAGTCTGTTACATAGAGTTTGCATTAAGATAGTGACATGTTTCCACCATTGAGGGATACACTTCTTGTAGAAAGTTGCTTTGACAATGAAGATCTCCAATTCTTCAACAATACTAGAAATTCCACAATCTTCCATTGCTTTTCGTCCTCTTCAATAATGCCACTTCTTCCATTTTTAGGCTCTATTGGTGCTTGTTGATGGCTATTTTCCCTAGCTGCGTACCAAAAACATGGAGCCCCAAGAGGAATGCTAAGAAAAATGAGAAATCTACCATAAGAGAATCCATCTTGTCACATCAACAAGCATGTTCTTCATATTTTAATCAACAACAAGAAGAAAAACAACACCAATCTTCACGCAACATTATATAGAAATTCTCCCATGGACTTCTCACAACAAATCTTCAACACATTCTTCATATTCTTCATAGAAACCATCAAAGAACCATAATGACATAAAGAAAATATAAAATTCAAATGAAATTCATAAGATAGTATTCATCTTTTATCATCTTCATAGTGATCATAGTCTTTTTCATGTAGATACAATGTTTCTTATAGAAAAATTGGCTATCTCCTATACTCTATCTTTGTCACATATGCTCTTTCTCAATAATACACTCGAATAATAATGAATCACTCTCAGTAATTCTCTCTTGGTCATGGATACCCCTCCCAAGAGGTGTGTTTGATATAAAGAGTCACCAGAGCCACTACAGTATCCCTTGAGAGCTCACTATTGTCATTGTCACTGCAATCTTCACTTCAAGTCTTCTTTAGCTACTTCTTCTGCTTCTTCAAGCTATTTAAAGCTTTTATTGTTTCTCTTTAAAAATTGCAAAACATTTCCCAAGCTAAACATCCATCCACTAGAATAGATACAAAAGCAAATAGATGCTTACAAAACAGAGACAAAAGCTTTATAGAACACTATAGAAGGTCAACAGAAGCCACAAAAACCATACAAATCAAACCAAAACCACTTTAAAACATTCAACACACTCTCAATAATTCCTTTTAAAAGACTCATTCACAATCCCAACCTCACAAACAGATCAAAACAAAGGCAAAATATAACAAACAGACACATTATAAAACCTATCAGAATATCACATCTCAACCAAAACTAATCATGAGATTCTCAAACATACTAAACTCTTCCCAACATACTCCAAAACACTTCCAATATATCCAAAATCAATCAACAAAGCCTTTCAATTAACCCTTCAACTCGCAAAAACAACAAAAATCAGTCCAAAAAACAAGTCAATTCAACCCTCAACATGGAATCTATATGAGATAAAATACGCAAGCTTCCAAAAATCTCTATGCTCCTAAAATTGATGGAGTCTCATCAATTCTCTCAATAACATCCACCTTAGCTAGAAGTCCATATGGACCACACATCTAACCCACAATCAAGACCACATTTCTAAAGACTAACTTCTATTCTGAAAGAGTGAAATGCACCACTTCCAATCTAGTTAAGATCATATCACTGTCAACTATTTGGTCTGAAATAAATCTCCTACATCCCTTTTCATCCAATTCTTCATCTTTATCCTCTTATGTGTACCCTTTTATTGATACATCATCTAGAAAAGGCATAATAATCTGTGGTAGCTGCCTCATCTTCATTGAAATGCACTTGATAGACTCCTCTTGAGATATGGTTGCAAACCACTATATTTTTGGTATCAACACATGAATTTTTAGCATAACAATTGCAATCACAGCATCAATAATTTTATTTTCAATATCCTCATCATATTTTTGCATTGCTTGAACATAGTATGCATTGGATCCCCAATAACTACCACTTTCTCTTTATACTATCAATAATCTCCTCATTAAATTTTCACTTGGCAATACCAAGAATGTCACCCAAGGTGAATTCCACTTTACTATTTAAAATCCACTCTTCCAAAACCTTCTTCAAATAAGTAGTTGTCTCTATATCAAATTGCGATTTGTAACATGGATGCTTGCCTTTTAATTTATCATGATTCTGATTCTTTCCTTGTGATACATCTTCCATAGACATCTTAGCCAGTGGCTTCATAGGAGGTGAAGATTGATTACAATAAGAATCCAATTAGGCATTTCATCTCTCTTTGTAGCCCTCTTTGATATCCCTGGATTCCCATTATCCCCCTTATTGAGATGGCAAGCTCAATAACATGTGTGGGCATTGATGATAGACTGCATGGCTAGATGGGTTTGCACGTCTACACTTTGCATATCAGTGGTCATTATGATCCTCACATGGCCAGTGACTTATCACTTATTATATTTAGTTTGTTACACCTACCTATAGCTGGCATGGATATAGCGCTTGTTGATGAGTATAGTCAATTATGCACTATTTTGACTTAGTAGGCCACTTTCCTTAATGTTGTATCTTGTCTATACTTTGTGTACATTGTATTGTGTGTGGAAGAAGAAGAAAAAAGCATCAGGAAAACGTTTTGGCCTCCATCTCTCTTCTTGTGTTCTTGAGTGAGCTTCCTCTTGTGTGTACAGTGTGTTTTTGGCATAGTAGCTCAAGCAAGTCCCCACACCATGTGAATCTTAACATGGTATCAAAGCGACGTCACTGAGAGAGGCTAGTTTTGAAGGCTGAAGTGAAGGAGAAGAAGCAAGGATTCAAGCAAGCAAGCAATTGGTAAGAAGCTCTCCCATTCTTCCTCTCTCTCTTGGATAGTGTCTGTGAAGGCATCGGAAGCAGGGTAGAGTGAAAATCTCAGATTGCTCTGAGATTTGATATGTGAGTAGAGCATTGTATATTCTGCAAATAAGCCCTTTAGGACTTGCTTGCTGCTTTTTTAGGCATCTAAGGCCATTTCGGGCCCTCATTTAGAGCCGTAAGGTTGCGAACAACAGTTTCAGGGGTATACAACGATTTTAGCTATATTGATCGAAAGTGGGTGCACAGGTTGCAGATTTAGAATCTATAAATTTTGAGGTGTTTGACAAGAAAAAAATATAAATTTTATCTACAAACAAGTTGTAGATTACATGTACTATCGAGCAATCAGTGAAAAATATTTCTTGGTGTATTGCTGTACACTTGTTGTGAAAGATTGTAGAAGAGTTGCTTGTTGTTTCGTATCATTTTTGTGATAATGGAAAAGAACAATGGAAATCCCATCATTGAGAAGCTGGACAAAAACAACCCTTCATGGAAGTTTTGTGTGAGGAAGTTCCTCATTGGAAGGGGCCTTGATGAGTTTGTTTCAGGTGAAGAAAAGGAGCTAGAGCTAAGTATCCATGAGAGACTGAAGATGAATTAAGGGTGTGGAGGAAGGAATGGAATGCAAAAGACAAAAAGGTGATTTATTGGCTATATGCAGTCATTGATAATACTATACTGGGATATATCAAGAATGCAGAAACTTTATATGCAGCTTGGACGATTTTTGAGAACATGTTTTTAGTAAATACAAAGGCATGAAATATTCAACTCAAGCAAGAGTTGAATACCTTGAAAAAAGGAAAAATGGGTATTAATGAGTATGTTTTGAAGGTAAGGAGCATTGCAGATGCTTTAGCAACGATTGATGAAATGCCTAATGATGATGATTTTGTTTCATCTACTTTGGGTGGCCTTAATAATGCCAAGGGTTGGAAATCATTTGTCACTTCTATATATATACAAAAGCCATTTCTAGATTTTGATGAGTTGGTCTCTCTCATGATTATCGAAGAGATCAATATGCAAGGTGACTCATCTGAAAGAAATGATGAATAGGTCCAAGAATTTTACTCAAGTTCAAGAAAGGAACATGGCAGGTCCTCTGTGAAAGGTTGTGGTATGGGATGTGCTAGTGATAATCAACAAAATAGATTAAATCAACAATTTGGTGAAATACAGGTTTCAAGAGGCTGTGGAAACTTTAGAGGCAGGGGGAGCTCTAGAGGAAGAGGTAGATGGTATAATAGAGGTTTTAGAAATTTTGCTATTATTTGTCATTATTATGGCAAAACATGTCATATTGCAGCCCATTGTTATGATAAGAATGATAATATCTATAGTGGTAAATTGCATTAAGGAAACTATGCCTCGTCTTCATGATAGAATGAAGATAAAAATGAGCATCTATTTGTTATGCGGCATATGATGAATATTGTTATAGGAAAGTGGACACGTGATGATGTATGGTATGTCAATTTAGGTGCATCTAATCATATGACCAGTCATGTTGAATGGTTTGGAGAGATCCATGACTTACAAAATCTAGGTTATGTGCAAATGAGTGATGATTCATGCCATTCAATTTCACACATTGGAAAGGTTCCCTTGTCCTTGTATGAGTCTCGAGAATCACTTCTCATTTGGAACAGACAAAGAGTCTATCAAATGTATTACATGTGCCATCAATCACAAAGAATTTAGTGTCTGTTGGCCAAATGGTAGAGCAAGGGTTGTAGGTTTGATTTAATGCAAAAGGTTGTAGGTTTGATTTAATGCAAAAGGTTGTTTTGTAGAAGACTTTAATTATAAGTGTAGGTTGGTCGCAAAAGGAAGTAGAGTTGGCCGCATGTTTACTTTAGATGTTAGAATTCTTGCAATGAATGCTACTATATATACAAAAGAAAAAGGAGTGGTTGCAGATATTAAAAATATGGCATAAACGTATTGGACATGCAAATGTACAAAGGCTGAAATTAATGCAATCCAAAGGATTGGTTATAGGGTTGCTTGCTTTTAGAGTTGCAAAATTTCATAAAGTGTGTGAAGCATGCTAGTTTGATAAGCAAGCAAGACAACCCTTTTTTGCATGATAGAGATGTGCACAAAAAATATACTTGATGTTGTGCATACAAATTTTTGGGGGTCTACACCGAATGTATCTCTTAGTGGCAGCAGCGAATGCTTTGTCACATTTATTAATGATTGTTCAAGGAAGCTATAGGTATACTTTATGAAGAAAAATAGTGATGTATTTGAGCACTTCAAATCTTTCAAGGCGGATGTTGAAATAGAAACAGGCTGGAAAGTTAAGTGCTTGAGATCAAATGGAGGGGGAGAGTATCTCTCTAATGAGTTCAATGGCTTCTTGAGGTCTCATGGAATAAAGAGACAATTTACTTGGCAGCTATATTCTAAAGCAAAATGTTGTTGTAGAAAGAAAAAATAGGTATGTTGCAGAAGTTGCATGGGCATTGATGGTTGACTGAAAAGTATATGCCAAAATATTTTTGGTCTGAAGTTGTTCATACTACTGTCTATATTATGAATAGAACTCTCACAGTTGTAGTTCATGGGATGACCCCTAAAAAGAATGTTTTACAGGCAAGAAGCCTGATGTGCCACACTTAAAAGTGTTTAGCTGTATTGCATATGTTCATATGCCAGATGAGCTATGAAAGAAGCTTGATCTAAAGGTTGAAAATTGTATTTTTATTGGATACTCTTTATAATAGAAAGGGTATCATTGTTATAACCCTGTCACAAGTGAGTTCAAAGTGAGCAGGGATGTCATTTTTTATGAGATGAGCAGTTATATGCATCTATTGGTAATGTATTAGATGATGATAATGATCATGATAGCTATGCGCAAAAAGAAAAGCAAAAATCACAGAGCCTTAGTAGACCAGAAACATAATCTTGTACTGCACCTATAGTTAGCCCTTGGACTGGGAGACTAAGGAGTAGCCCCACATCTTCAGGTGGATCTACAAGTGTTACAAGTAAAGAACTTTAAGGAAAGAAGAAAGTGTTGGATGGTAATGATACAGCTTCTAGTCATTTGAGATTTGATGGAGATTCTAGTGGTTCAGAGATTTTAGATGATGAGCTTGGTATTCTTTTAGTCTCAAGACACCAGGTGTATATAGAGCACATAATAATTTAAAGACTCCACTGAGTGATCCAGTGGTACGCACGTCTTAGCAAGATCAGATACCCTATTAAAAGATTTGGTTTTGAAGGTTATGTAGCTCAACATTATGCTTACATGGTAAAGGTAGTTGAGGATGCTGAGACCACTTGTTTTGAGAATATTGTAAGTCATACTCATTGGGATGCAACAACGGATGAGGAGATGGCTGCATTAGAAGCCAATAAGACTTGGGATTTGGTACCCTTGCCTAAGGGCAAGAAAGCTATTGGCTGTAAGTGGGTTTACAAAGTCAAGTGTGGGAGCTCTCGCTCAACGGACAAGACCCACGTATTGCTTATTGCTTCAAGTGTTCCAAGCCGAGCACTAATGGGGACTACCTCTCACATAGTCCATGCGCCATCCATCTCTATGGGTGTAGTGAGCTTTCCTCCATGCCCGATTGAGTTACCTCCTCTCCCGAGCACTCCGGTAGCTCCATGATCCAAGTGTAAGCTTCAAGCAAGCTCCATCCTCAAGCTCCACGCTCCAAGCTCCATTGCCGTGAGCAAGTCACGATAAGAGAAGAGAAAAGAAGAAGAGAGGAGAATATGGAGAGCTTCTTCTCCCCGGTCCCTCACCCTCACACACACTCCCTCTCTCAAGCACAAGCCCAAGCAAGCAAGAACAAGAAGAAGAGGAAAAAGAGGAGAGCTACTTTTGGCCATACACAAGAATGAGCTTCTCATTCACTTTTCAACTTTATATACAAAACCCTAAATCCCTTTTGGGTGGTCATCCCCTTATCCCCCTTTTTACATGGCCAGCCATGGCCTAGGCCCTTTTTCCCACTGTCCTCCTATCTTCCTAGCTTCCTTTCTACTGCCCATCTACTTTTACAAATTGCATGGGTGAGAGCCCGGCACTCTTAAAATAAATCATGGTGTGTCCTGCGCCTTTTTTACAAAAGTATTGATTTGCACTTTTTCTCATGTGCCTTTCTCCCTGATTTAGGACTTTTCTGCACCTTTTATATTTCCACATTCTTCTTGGTGCACCTTCGTGTTCTGTTTCACTTTTGCCTTGGCCTTGTCTTCTACTTTAGATTTTCTGACTTTTCCACCTTGTTCGTTTGAGGGTTAACATTACCCCCCTTCTAGATGAGTGCCAGTCCCATGGCACTTATCAATGTAGGTAGCATGATTTGGCATGCACATCAAAGACGTGGGTGGAAGGGAGAACTGTGGTTTGCCATGGAGGAGTTTTGGTGGTGGGGCGGATGAAGGTCATTTGGGGCATATGGTTGGTGGTTGGCTGGTGGTAGGGCTAGTGAAGTTGGTGATAGAGCTAGTTGTTGTTGGGAGTTGCACTCTTGGGTTGGCATAGGTGTTGGTATTCAGGGTATTCTACGGTCGATGATTCTTGGTGGGCTTGCATGATGATAAAGGATAAGAATTCAGAGTTGAGTGTTGATGAAGGGCGAACGACACTTTTGTTGGAGTCTTCAATATCTGCAATTGAAAACCTCTCATATGTGGTCTCTCCCTGGGGGTAGTGCCAGTTTTCTTATCTTGCATAAGACGTAGTTTGATTATTTTGGGAGACAGGTCGAACTCTAAGCAAGTTGAGAGTATTGTTTGGCACCTAAGGACCCAAACTGTGTATATATTTTGGTACAGATATTATGTGGGTGCTCGTGCATACTTAGATATTAGGTAGTTAGAAGACCGCAGGTCTGGTTCCTCATAACAACATGTGGATGAAGCAAAGTTGTCCATGTTGAGGAGAAGTACACAGGAAGGTGTATAAGATATCCTTTGTGTTGTGATAGCATGATGTAGCATAATTGAACACATTGACACCCAACTTTTAGTTGCTAGCAGCTATTGGGCTTTCTCGACGAGTACGGTGTACTTTTCATGGCCATTCGTATAGTGCTTACCATGATCGATTGCAATGATACTAAGTTGAAGTGCAAAAATGAATCGTGCTACAAGCTCCCTAGGTATGTCATGCCCTTGATGTGCCCTGAACAATTGTGGGGGATGTGTAGAGGGCTAGGGGACAAGGGACGGAGCTAGCCGACCAAGGTCATTGGGCGTACCTGATTTGAGGACCTCTAGGTGTCGTGCTGTGATTGTGAGTGTTTTTTTTTCTTTTCTTTTCTTTTATTTCCTTTCCTTTCCTTTCCTTTTCTTTTCTTTAAAAAAAAAAGAATAACCTGAGTACAACCATTGCAATACGTTGAGGCTATCAGCCTTTCAATGGGTTGGGAAATGTCGAGATTCAAAGGCTCTAGAAATGGATGTTACATCGATGATTGTGCCCTAGCCTCGTTGCTAGAGAAAAAATTGTTGAGATGGGGAGATACATTGGAGATTTTGCAAAACCTCTTTGTACCATGCGATGTTGGTACAATTGAGGCAACAACTGTCGTGAGTGCCAAGTGTATAGTTTAACCCAGAAAGAGAGTGTGGCCCTTGATCCTAATTTGGCTCATGCGATGTAGGTGATTGGAAAGGGTGATTTTTGCTTTCGGCAATGAGTCTTTTGTCATGGCTCTTTGTGAGGTTGGTGGTCTTGTGGTGACTTGGGCCCTAAACACTTTCATACAAAGACCTGTGTCATCCTACATCCACTTAACGCTTTGTGAGATTATATGCAAATCACATGCATCAATTATGATGAATAGATGCAACACAAAAAGATATTACTTCATCTAAATCCTATGGTGTTGACTATGATGCATCTCATTGGTGCTTGTTAAAGACATGCCATGTATTAGTAGTGAGGGAGATTTGTATAGTTGGGGGGAGCTTGCCCCTTTAACCACTTAAGGAAAAAAAGTTATGACAAGATGGCCTTTGTTAAGCAGCTTATACCACATAGGGGCTATTCTATTTGTATAAGGTGGGGTGAGTTCGGGTGGTTGGGTGACTGGAGCTGTGCCGATGAGGGGATCCCATTAAGCCGGGCATGGAAGATCTCGATTGAGACCCGAATGGTGTAGTCCTTGGCCGCAACTGTTTCAAGAATGCTTTTAAATAATTCATCAAATTTCCTCTTGTTTCTAGTTTACATTTTCTCTTTCAAGCACCTGGTGCCTGAGCATCTAGTGAGGACCTGCACAGTCAGGGTTTCCACCCCCTGGGCGTTTCCTTGAGCCTTCGTTTACATTTTCTCTTTCGAGCACCTAGTGCCCGAGCATCTGGCGAGGGCCTGCACAGCTAGGGTTGCCACCCCCTGGGTGTTCCCTTGAGCCTTTGTTTTCCTGGCATGGAAAGTTTTTGGCCTGCTTTCGGGGCAGTATCACTTAGGGCCTCTTTTTGGTGTGTACCTCCTAAGGGTAGGCACATAGCGCTCTAGCGAAGAAGCTTGTGCCATATACTCTCTCCGATGGCAGATAGAATCCTTGCAGGCTAGTTGCACTGGGTGCTCCATGACGACTACTATGAGGAAACCTGCAAAAAGTGAACCAAGGGTTAGGCCTTAAGGCATGATAGAATTATTCACATGACAAGCATTAACCAGTAGATCATCAAGTGCATAGTAGAGGAACGACCCTCATGATAATATTCATCTTGCTTCAACCGCGGGGCGTATTCCAGCTAGTAGTAGATCTTTGCTCACCCCAAATCACACGGATTGGTTGTGATGAACTAGGGCAGGACTCGTTTCCAAAAGGGGAGATCGAAAGCGGAGGGAGAGCCCATAGAAAGGGACGATGCCTTGTGTACACCCTCAAAGATGTTGGTCAGGGCTTCCCATGGAGGTCATGAGGACTATCTGCCCTTTACCTAGAGGCAAGAATGGTCAAACGACTTCTAGATGTGTGGTGAGAGAAGGACCCTAGGAGCTCAGCCTATCAAACCCAAACTTTTCTCTCTGCGCTTGACTATCATTGCTTGTGTGCGCACTTCCTTGGGTATTATTTATTCACAGTCACAAAACACATTGTTCATTTATGTACAATTTATGCATCCACGTTGCTTTGTGAGGATAAAGACCAGTTGTAGAACTCAAAAATACTAGAGTGTGGCGCACACATCCATTACTCGTGCCATCTTACTCAATAACAATAGATATTTTGCAACATCGAGTAGCACGATACCTTGTCTAAGCCTACTCGCAACATGTAGCTCTTCCTCAGTGAGAACCTTATCAATTAGAGAGTTTTTTTGGCTAGTTTCGACTAAGTCCATACCCCGAATGGTAATCAGCACTCAAAAGGAAGTTAGCGCCACATAGGTTGGGTCTCTTTGAGACCGCCATTTGGCCAATCGCTCCTTTGAGATTGTTATAATCTAGGCTCCTAGTTCAGCCATTGTAATGTAGTTTTCAAACCAACGTTTTTCAAATTGACTTCAACCCTCTGATTGTCGCTTTAGTTGCTCTATCTCTAAGAGATTTGGTTGGCAGAGCACATCATTGAATGTCACAATTAAGTGTAATTCGTAGGCTTCCTCATCAGAGATGAGTCACATGCGTTCATGCAAGAGCCTGTTGTAGTACACATAAAGATGTTCTTGCTCTTCCCAGGATAGGGGAAATGGCAAGTATTCTTCAAGCTGCTCCCTAGGGAATGTGCCCATGTCTGTGAGGACGTAGACACGTGCGAACACTTTGAGCTTAGCATCCAACTCAGTTAAGCATTCTGCAATACTTCTATGTTCAATGAGGGCTTGCTCGGTGGCTATCTCATGCAAGGTTCTAGGAGTTTCCCTAGGCTTTAGCATAGTTGGGGGCTCATGCCTAGACGAGTAAGATTGGTCAACTCTAGGATTTCTTATGTCCTGGGGTTTCCATGTTTCTCTTGAGGCTTTGTTGTTACTGCATCATGGTTCTCCTTGGATGAGACTGGTATAGATTTGTCACCCTGTTGTGATAGTGTTGTATCCACTCTTGATTGGTCAATGCAAGTTTTGTTGTCGGTGGATTGAGTGTTGCAAGTAAGGCGGACTTGCTTGATTTGATTAAATAATCTAAAAAGATGTCGGGAATATTAAGAAATGTCTTAAAGCATGTTATAAGACTCAAATCTAAGTATGGGCAACGCCATGCATCTTTATGAGGCTTCCATCAATTCAGTGAAGGTAAAAAGTGAATCGCTGATGGTGATGGTTGCTTTTACTTATCAAAACACACGGATGCTTTTGGGGTTTCACTGCTATGAGGGGAGATGGCAATGGGTTCCTTAGTGGGTGGACTCGATGCTTTATTCCCAAGTTCTTCCGTACTCTTGGTCTCAATCTTCTTGGCACCCACAACCACTTGTAACTGCCATTGTGTTCACTTTGTTCTTCTCTTGTTCGTGGGCAATGAAGGTGTCTCTCTTAAAGACTCAGGACCCTGAACTAGGTCAGCTGCCATCGATCTGCTTGGTTGGGCCTTAGCACTCTCTTTCTCTAGTGTGCTCTCATGGGACTTAGCTATGACCTGTTGAACAGCCTTGCTAGGTTGACTGGTCAGATGCGCCATCTCCTAGGCCACATCTTCGAGAGGTTTCTCCTCAAGCATAGGCTTCAGGTGCTTCGACAGTGCTGGAGATATCAAGGATGTTGGTTGTGACATCTCTTCCACCAGTGAATGGCTAAGGAAACATTCCGCAAGAAGGGGCATCATCACGACCAAAGGCTGTGACTACTGTGATTCTTGATTGGAAGTAGTAACGGCTAGTTTAGCGGACTGGCCACTATTGGTAGGCTGTAGTGTCAAGTCCTTAAGCAGATCAAAAGTGGCCGTGTCTTTTATTGCCCTTTGCGCATTCACCTGTGTAGATCAAGCCTTAGTTGAGCTAGTCACGATGGATTGCACATGCATATCCTTAGGCTGAGAGCTAAGGGTGGTGTCATGTCCTGCATTTTGGACATTTGGAAGCTTAGAGGGAGATAGAGATTGGGATTGAGCAGCTGCACTTGACAACTGTTATTGTGCTTCATGTGTTCATTTAGGGAAAGAGGGTGTAGGAGACTTGGGACTCCTAAGTGGCTCTGACAGTGGCTGTACGATTTGCTCGTGTGGCTATTAGATGATTCTGCCATTTACTTTGTTGAGCAATTAACCTTACCATGAGCAATGTTGTGCCTATGATGCTCGTTATCCTCTTGGGAAATCAAAGGCTCCTTGGGCACTAGTGACTTTTTTGCACACTCGATAGGTACGCATGATATTCGCTTGTTAAGCACGCTAGGCTGAGGATCTACCCTTCGAATAGTCCCATTTGGTTTCTTGATTTTTGTGAGGGGCTTAGTCACTCCAACCTTATTGAGTGAAGACTTGGATTTTTGTCTAGATTTCCTCCTTCACTTCTTTGCTTTTGACACGATTTGGCCTTCAACTAATAGAGGTGATTTAGCAGGGGACTTTGGTACCCAAATCCATCGGTTACCTGCGTAATACCCTTGAGCACGTAGCAATGCTTTGGATATCCATCGTGGCATTGTGATGGCTCTCCATCGATGCCTTCATCTGTGAGGCTTGGGCTTCTTTTGTGGTCTTCCACGATATTTGTAAGTCCAAAGCCTGTCCTTGGCATTGTTTCTTGATCTTCTTATTTCAAGCATGGCCCCACTCACTGGTTCTCTCTGTTCGATACGAGCTTGTATCAACTCTTTCAACAAGTCCTTTCTCTTGTTAGTAGGCTTGCCTGTTATGTTAGCACCTTCCTTGCCTTTCCCTTGAGGTTCGATGAGGTCACCCTTGCTAAAGGTTGTGACTATCCTCACACTTGGTAGTGTCAAGTGTATCATCTGTGCTATATAATCAGCCTCACACTTTGTCGCCCTTTTGAAGGGTCTTCCTAGGATGGTTTCTTTTCCATAATTAGCATATTTGGAGGAATATGGAAGAGGATAGGCAAGCTTTCCATTTCAATAGTTACAAGGATTTTGCACTTCCCTATAAGTGCTTGTGAGTATCCCCCATAAGGACTAAGAGTTGCATTAGTTAGTGTGAGCTCTAATTGGCCTTGTAGGGCGCATGCATCGTAGGTCAAGATATTAAAATCAACTCCTTCATCAATAAGAGCATCGATAGTGTGCTCTCTTTTCGCGGTGAGTTTGACCCTAAGATAAGCAGGCGGTACTATGTCTTCATCTTCTGGGTCTTGACTTAAATTTTAAGCCTTCTAACAAATGCCCTTGAGTCCCCAACTACACGATCAGATGTGGATTCTCCACTGATGTTGTGGATCATCTGTGCAGTGCTATTCAAGGTGCATCTATCATCAAGACTGTCATATCTAGTCATCCTCACAGTTGTAGCTTGATGTTGTTGCTTTTCGCTTTGACTAGATGCAGTCTGAATGCAACACATACATGTTTTTGCAGTGTGGCCTTTTTTCCCTTGTTGGCTAGATTGGCCCATTGAGGTTCTAGGGTCTCTGTTTGTCTTTGTTTGGGTATGGGCTTTTGATTGCTCTTTTGCAAGTGAGAATCCATGCTTGTGTAGATTCATTACTACACTAGGATCTAATTTGGAGGACCTATCACAGCGCGCGTTTTCTCTCCAACCTACTTGGGGGAGATGCAGAGGGGACAAAGCCCCCTTTGCGGGGGTTGGGGGGTAGTCTCCCCCGGCCCATAGGGCCATTACGCTAAATACCATATGCGATTTGAAGGACCGTTCGTAGCCAAATTTTGAACTACTTGCTCTAGATTTCAGCCTAATGATAGATCTATGACATGCTTTCAGCTTTATGTGGTCTCTATGTCGGTTTCAAGGTCTACAAGTTAAAAATTTGGCCAAATCAAAATTCGGCCAAATAGGTCTGAATTGTAGGGACCAAATGCTCGATTCGGCCCGTCCGCCAAGGGCTGAGTTAGGTGGGCCGAATGCAAGCGGGGTGAATTCGACTGGTCTGAGGGCCAAGTGGATCGAGTGGTCGAAGGGTCGAGAGGGCCGAGTGGGTTAAGTGGGCCGAGTGGTCCGAGGGCTGAGTGGAAAGGGCCAAGGGCGGAGTGTCAAGTTGGGCCAAATATTAAGTTCGTCCAAGTGGTTGATTTGGATGGATCGAGCGGTAGGTGTCCGAGTCAAATAAGTCGAGAGCCGAATACAGGACGGCGGGCCAAGGGCCGATTCTAGGACTCAGCCCAGGATCATCGTCACTCCGACGGGCTGAGTGTGATGTGGTTTTCGTCGGACTCCACAGAATTCATCGTGCTGAAGTGATCGAGGCCTTCCTATTGGTCGAACACCTCCAAATCCAAGCTACTCATGCAGGGGAAGGTGTGAAATTACTTGTGGTGAGCAAAGAACTCCTCGATGGCAAGATCGAAGCAGATCCATGCAATGAAGCTTTCTCTACCTCTCTCTAACTCTCCTGATACGCTACAATGCAAAATATTATCTTCCTTGCCACTCCTGGCCCCTTATCACCTTGCCTAGGCCTGTACTCACCTTAGTCTTGCTCCCCTCACCAATATTTAACCCAAAATTTTATTTTTTACCCTTCTTTTCCCCGTTTCAACCAATTATACAGCAACAGAAATCCTAATGCGTGCTCCAATGTTTTCCTCATATCCTACCTAAATGCAAGAAAAAATCATAAGGGAAATACTTACACTACTCGAATATGCTTTTCCAAGTCCAAAAACCAAAAAACCTACTCATATCCTACCTAATCCTACCTAAATGCAAGAAAAAATCATAAGGGAAATACCTACACTACTCAAATATGCTTTTCCAAGTCCAAAAACCAAAAAACCTACTTGCTAAGGAGATCAAATACCCCTTCAAACTCCCTCGCTTCCTACTTATCTACCTCAATCATGAGTTCGGGGAAAATCCTACTTCAATGCTCAATTCCAAGCACGCAAGTGCTCAAGGCTTGAATCCGTGATCTCACTCAACCGGCAAGACCCACGAACTGCTTATTGCTTCAAGCATTCCAAGCCAAGCACTAATGGCTACCTCTCACATAGCCGATGCGCCATCCATCTCTACGGGTGTTGTGAGCTTACCTCCATGCCCGATCGAGTTACCTTCTCTCCCGAGCACTCCGGTAGCTCCACGATCTAAGTGCAAGCTTCAAGCGAGCTCCATCCTCAAACTCCATGCTCCAAGCTCCATTTCCTCAAGCAAGTCAAGAGAAGAGAATAAGAGAGGAGAAGATGGAGAGCTTCTCCTCGCCAGTCCCTCACCCTCACACTCTCACACTCCCTCTCTCAAGCACAAGCTCAAGCAAGTAAGAGCAAGAAGAAGAAGAAAAAGAGGAGAGCCACTTTTGGCCACACACAAGAATAAGCTTCTCATTCACTTTTCAACTTTATATACAAAACCCTAAATCCCTTTTGAGTGGTCATCCCCTTATCCCCTTTTTTACATGGCCCCGGTCGTGGCCTAGGCCCTTTTTCCCATTGTCCTCATATCTTCCTAGCTTCCTTCCTATCACCCATCTACCTTTACAAATTGTATGGGTGAGAGCCTAGCACTTTTAAAATAAATCATGGTGTGCCCTACGCCTTTTTTACAAAAGTATTGACTTGCACTTTTTCTTGTGCGCCTTTCTCCTTAATTTAGGACTTTTCTGCACTTTTTATGTTTCCACATTCTTCTTGGCGTGCCTTTGTGTTCTGTTTCACTTTTTCCTTGGCCTTGTGTTTTGCTTTAGATTTTTCGGCTTTTCCACCTTGTTCGTTTGAGGGTTAACATCAAGCATAATTCAAATGGTTTGGTTAGCAGGTATAAGGCTAGGTTGGTTGCAAAAGTCTATGCTTAAACATATGGCATAGATAATGAAGAAACACTCAGTCCAAATGCTAGGATGGCAACTATTAGATGTGTGATTACCTTGGTAGGAGCCAAAGGTTGGACTTTTTAGCAAATGGAATGCCTTTTTGCATGGTGAAGTGCAAGAAGAGGTGTATATGGAGCAGCCAACAGGTTATGAGGATTTAGAGTATCCCATATATGTGTGCAAGTTAAAGAAGGTGCTATATGGGTTGAAGCAAGCACCTAGAGCATGTTCTAACAAGATCATAGAGTATCTTGTCAATGTTGGACTTTATATTTTTGATGATGATCACTCACTTTATGTGAGAAGGGGATATGCAGGTTTGGTCATCATAGTCATCTATGTGGATAACTTGATGAGTAGAGGTGACATTGACAATGGGATTGCTAAAGTTAAGGACTTCTTGAAGAAGAAGGTTAAGATGAAGGATTTGGGTGAGCTAAGATACTTTCTTGGTATTGAGGTGATCCGATGTAATGATGGTATAAGGATATTCCAAAGGCAGTATGGCTTGGATATGTTATCCAAGTATGGTATGACAGCATGTAAGCCTCTTTTAGTACCATTGGAGCAAAATGTGAAGTTGAGTGCTAACATTGGGGATGAGATAGAAGACCCTACTATGTTTAGGAGGATATTAGGGAATCTAATTTACATGACTATCACAAGGCCACACTTTGAGCTATACTATTGGCCTTGTTAGTCAGTTTATGCAGATGCCTAGAAAGCCTCATTTGGATATAATTAGACATATATTGAGGTATGTGAAGTCCACTTTACATTATGGAATTTTTTATGAGGTAGGTAAGGATGTACATGTGTTTGGATACACAGATGCAGATTGGGCTGGTAGCGTGTTAGGCGACATATGATCTACTAGTAGATACATGTTTTCCCTTAGTAGTGCAGCAGTTACATGGAGCAGCAACAAGCAACCTACAGTTGCATTATCAAGTATAGAGACTAAGCATAGAGATGTTGCTATGGCAGCATGTGAGGTGGTATGGTCACAAAAGTTATGGGTGATTGGTCCAGTTGTCATTCACTGTGACAACATGAGTATCATATAACTAGCCAGGAACCCTATGTTCCATACTAGGACAAAACACATTGAGATGCAGTATCACTTTGTGAGAGAGAAGGTACTTGTAGGAGAGATTGACTTATATATGCCAGCACACATGATCAGATAGTTAACATTTTCACAAAGGCGTTAGGTGCAGAGAAGCTTCGAAAATTCTGAATCTTACTTGGAGTTGTAGAGATAGAGTTGGGCTTGAGGGGGAGTGTTGAGATGGCAAGCCCAACACGTGTGGACACTGATGATGGACTGCCTAGCTAGATGGGTCCACACATCTACACTTAGCATGTTGGTGGTCATTGTGATCCTCACATGGCCACGGACTTATCAATTATTATATTTCGTTTGTTACACCTACCTACAACTGATATAGATATAGCGCCAAATCAATTAGTATAGTCAAATATGCATTGTTTGACTTAGTAGGCCACTTTCCTTTATGTTGTATCTTATATATACTTTGTGTACATTGTATTGTGTGTGGAAGAAGAAGAAGAAACTAGCAAGAAAACATATTGGCCTCCATCTCTCTTCTTGTGTTCTTGAATGAGCTTCCTCTTATGTGTACAATATGTGTTTGGTGCAGTAGCTCAAGCAAGTCTCCCCCAGCACGCAATTCTTGACATCCATTCCTCTTTTCCTCTACAATAACCTCAATATTTTGGGTTTTGGCTAGATATGCATACACAAAGAAATAATGAATAATTCCCTTTGTCTCATTTGAGGGGGGAAGAGAGAGAGAGAGAGAGAGAGAGAGAGGTTCATAATTAAGGTGATGCTTACTTACTCAAAAAAGGACTAAAAACTTAATAATATACTTGATAAGTATATCAAATGCACATGATTTTTATATAGAACAAATAATACTGCACTAGAGTGGACAAATTATCATAATATGTTTAGGGATCAATTCAACTTACAGCTATTCAGAGTGAGTTCTACTTAACATGCATTATCTAGCGAATACCATCTTGTTTGTATTTAGATCCTTAATATCACATGCACTTGGGGCATAATTTTAAAACCCCTTATTTGTAAATTTATCATGAACAAAACATATGTTTTTTTATATATCCCCATTGAAGGTATCCTTATGTGTATAATTAGAAAGGTCTAAAAAGGGATGTTAAAAATCACTTTTGTTGAGCCCACGCACTAGACTTACATATTTATGAGCAATTTCCTCGAGGGTGGTAAACTGCTAATGCAATTTTACTAATGATGTACCCCACTAAGCAATGAATTTAACATTTACATCCTTACTAGGAGTTAAACTCTCTCTATTGTCTCCAAATACATTTCAATGCTATGATGGTTTTAACCTTACATTTAATAGGGGGCAATTGATTGGGTTTTGTGTAGTTGTGGAACATGAGTGAGTTGAAAATGTGGCCAATTTTCAGTGTCTTCAAAGCTATTGGAGCTCACTTGTGTAATCCGTTCCTACTAAGCAAAAATGCTCATTGACCCAATGACTACTCTATTGCAGAATCTTGTTATGCATTATGTGATTTGAATGATTATGAAATCTTACATATCGTGTGTGTTAAAGGGGTATTTAAGAAACCCCTAAACCAAAACATAATGTTGTGAATTACATGAACCACTTTAGTTAATAACCAATTTGAGAAAGTACAAATTCAAGAAATCACTATCATTTAGCTAATACTTATCACTGAATGCTTGCATCACATGTGTGCAAGCACACATCCACACACAAGATGCACTCCCATACTAGTATTGATAGGCCTTTAACCTGGATTGGCACTCAAACTTGTCTATACCTATTATTAGTGTAAGATGATGTAAAGGTAATACAAGTAACCAATATGTAATTAACATCATGCTCATAAACATTTTGGACGATTGATTTGTTGTATTTCAATGATGCAAATCTTGGTTCTATGGAAAAGAGAGAAAGTAGAAATGTACAGTTCTATATATGATGTATTTTGGATACATCTTCTAGCCTAAGAAAGAAAGATTGATAGTGGTCAAATGGAAGGACCACACATTTATGTTGTTGCTTCTACATTCTCACTTTTGAAAAGTATTGACACAAACATGGATTCATTGAATAGGCAAAGCTTCTCTTAAATCATGTAGGTCAAGCTGGTCCTAGTTGCCCCATTGAGCACCTGCAAAAGCCAGGTCAGTTTTCCCGATTAGTGTGACAATTTATTTTAGAAAGAGGCAAGAGGTGTTTTTAACACTTATGAGAAGACCTAAGAAGGCGTGTACAAGGAAGATCTAAGCAAGTGAGAACAACGTACTTATCTAGGCTCAAATCTAGCTACTTAGCTCTTGGCGGGAGGGGGGGTTTGATGTGTAGATATCCAAAGGTCGAATGATAAACTTGGAAATAGAGAAATAGGAAATGTTAGAGAGACCTCCGCAGGTTGTGCCGGCTGGAACGTGGACGCCACAGGTGTGGACGACGTCCTTGACAGCCTGCTGGTTGATGACATCGGCGACGTGGGAGGGGAGGCGGTTGCAGACGCAGCCGAGAGGGGCGGACCGGACGGCGTCGCAGCAGGGACCGGGGTTGCTGGGCAGCGGGGGCGAAAAACCCATCACATACTCCTTGCACTTGCTTACTAGCGCATTCACGCTGTCGTCGCAGGTGGCGGCAGAGGTGTCATCGTCATCCGGCGTCGCCGCATGAGCCGTCGTCGGCCACCCGGCTACTGCAAGGCTGACGACAATTGATAGAATCAGCAGTGCAACAGCTGCTGGAGGGGGAGCAATTTTGCGCGGAGAGAGAGAGAGAGAGAGAGAGATGCGTGTGTGCGCGTGTTGGGTTCGCCGATCAATTTCGCAGCCTCTTTGCCTTCAAGAGCTGAGGTAGTCGTCCTCCTTTATAGACGCACTATCCGAGGCAGTTATATCAGCAGCTACCTGTCAAACGCTGATTAAACGGAAAGATGCCAGACACAGACACAGATACAGAGAGAGAGAGAGAGAGCGAGCGAGCGAGCAAATTATATGCATGGCCAGCCGTGACTCTGTGTCTGCAGTACTTGGAAAAACATGTTGTTGGCATGCCATCCATCGGAACCACTACTTTCGACTGAGGCAGAGCAGCTCCTCCAGAGTCCACGCCTGTACCTTCGTAATATTTGTATCCCCTGTCGGTAAAGAGAGTTCTCGTGAGTCGTCACATCTCATTTTGATCCGTGCATCTCCACCCGTGCCACATACAGCTACATCTCAATAGTGTCTCTGTATCTAGCTATGGATATATAATGCAAAACTTTTGTATTTTCCGAGTAAAAATTTTGGAGTTATCAACAATAAAGCTTGAAAATTTTTGGGATTCTTCCATTTGAATGTGGATGGGACATTCCTTGTATTTTATCAACACATCAAAATGGGGGGGATGTTTCCTTTACCTCAAAGTGCAAGCCTTCTCTTTTTTTTTCCCCTTTTTTTTTAAAATTCTGATTTGTCACCACATTATCAGTCACTTCTTCTTCTTCTTTTCCTTCAACTTTTTCTACCACTACCTTTGTAGCTTAGAGTAGGCCAATTCAAGTTTTTGAGCTCAAGCAATGGATGTTAGCCAACTATGTTAGGGAGTATGGAAAATTTCTCATTAAAGCAAAGACAACATCATTTTATTGAAGGTTGAATATTAAACATGCATAGACAAGAGCTCAATTACAATAACATGTATGCAACTATAGGGGCTTCTTCTACACGAATGTGCCCCATGACGACTACATTAACATGGTGACTCACCAATGGCTCAGATATATTCAATGGAATCATGTTTGTCATATTCGTTTTGATATGGACACATGTGAGTTATAGTCATCATTGTTGCCAAGTGGAGCACATGGCGAACTTTGCATATTCAAACCTAAAGACTTACACCTTCATATAATAAGACAAGTTAACAAATTAAGAAAGAAGATAGTGAAACACATAACAGCACCTAAACTTCACCGTGATAAAATGAGGGAAAAATCATGCCATATGATCCTACATTAGGAAAGTGTAGATTACCGAACCATATCATTGCACATAATTTTAATACAAAGAAAATATGTAATAAATCAAAAGAGCATGTTCCACTTGCACCAAGAGGTGGTTCCAATTACTATGAAAATTTCTAGGTGTAGAAGCATGACTTCTTTGATGTGACCATCACATTTGAAATGGACTGGCAATGTGCTAAACCCCCCCAAAGTGACTCTTGAATCTTTGAATTGCAATCTATGATGAGTAAGAAACAATCAAACCATTTTTGTGCCCTATCAACCAGTCATGCATGCAACCCTCTTATTTTTCCCTTCTTCCCAATAATGAACCTAAGGAAGGAATCTTTCCTTTCGAATGCATCGAGCACTCGATTCGGGGTGTCTTGCAACTTGGCAAGATCCCTTATATTCTGGGTTAGGGCGTACCCTATTAACCTAACTTGGTCAACCCTAAAGTTCATTGGATACTTAAGTTTCCAGGTTTTAACCTTCCTTACTTAGAAGGATATCAAAGTATACATCCTCTTGTAAGATAACTTGCGTAAGGATCCGCCATCTTTGTTGCACAAATTTAGCCTTTCTTCTTGTGAATCAATCACAAGACCATATGACTTCGTACTTGCCGCACAAGTCTTGCATCGTACTATGCGATAATGGAGTTACGAAACAATCCGTTTCAGTTTCTTTAAGCTCACGTTCCTAGCTTTATTATTTTCTTTAAGAAACTCAAGGACAAACCCTAATTTATTTTACATTTACAATTTGCTGACCCTACAATCAGGGAATGTGGGCAAGCATTTAACGTATAAACGTCTCTTGGATTTTAATTCATTCCAATGAATATTTCGCAACATAGGTATTTCTATTTAATTTGGTTAATTTTTAGAAGGTAATATCGAGATCACCTCTGCACGATTTATTATCTATGTGTCAATTGATTTTTTCAATCCTAAACTTTATTGATTTGAGGTTAAGTAAATTCAATTAATCTTCATTTTTCCTTGCGAACAAAACTCATGCCAAATAAGCAATCTTTCTCTTGCTAAGTGATGCAGTTAGCAATGATAACTTCCTAGAGTTTAAGCATCGTAAGAAACCTTTCATGATTCGCACCTTCCATGATGATTCATTGTAAAAAGAATAGGGGTTAAGAGTGCAAGATGCAGTTTTATACCTTCTAGATTTAACCGAAGTATAATACTTTAGTGGGTAAATAATCTTGCTCATAATTCATTTCAATGCATAATGCTTTTTGAAGGAAAACTATGTTTATACTTTATTTATTTTGCATGTTTAATTAAACTAAATTCCTTCGTCGTAAATAACTAGGACAAAATATATCTTATCCCTAACAATTCATCTTGCACGATTGAATTAAAACCGATATAAAACTAAGAAGGAAAAACCTAGGTTTGGGGTGAGATATCCACATGGATACCGGGAGATGACCCTCCCGCAGCTACTCCTTGGACTTTCTTAGGAGGCATCGCAGTTGTAGTCCTTCAAACGTGGAAGCAGCTTTACACTCCTTTTCAGAATTCCGCCGTCACTCCCTTGCACGTCAATACTCTTCTTCTCTTTTTCGAGTAGGGGAAAAACCAAGTCCCAAGGGTATTTTAGAAAGGCAAGGAATCGTTAAGGGATTAACCACGAGGAGGGGTAATAAGACTTTTAAGGTCTTAATTCTTTTGGGAGGGAAAGGCTTACAAAGCCCAAGGGGAAAAAAAAACCTATAGGGGTTTTATACTCGGGGGGGAAGAAAGTAACAAGCCCAAAGGAAAGGGCTTAAGGGTTAATTATGAGGGAAGTAAGGTTTAAATTACGGGGTTCCAACACCCATGCAATGAGGGCCTTAAAACACGGGGGACGTTGTGTGTGTGTTTCTAAAGGCATATGAAGGGGGTCTTGGGAGATCTTTGGACACGGGAGTGAAAGGTATAGGAAGGGGGATCTTGAAGGGATTTTTTTGACACGGGGGAAAAAGGCCTTAGGGTTTTTTTTAAAACCCGGGGGGGAGGGGGGGGGGGGGGAGGGAATGAAGGGTAACACAAGGGGGCGAAGGGGATGAAAAGGGCTTAGGGGGATTTAAAAACCCCGGGGGAAAAAGTGTTAAAAGGGAATACAAAGGGGGTGAAAGGGGCCTTAATTAGCCCCCCCTTAAGAAGCTTCTATACTTCACGTGGCAAGGGGGGTTTTGACGTCTCGTTGGCGACGGCCAGCAGCGCTGCACATCGACAGCTGTAGGCGGCAGCTCCCTCAGCGAATTTCCTCCATGGCCTGGCGCAGTCACTCAGAGTCACGATCCTCCCTCACGATTACACTCCTCTCACACGCAGTGTTATGGCCAGTTTTTTTCTTCCCCTTTACTCCCCTCCCACAGGTTCTTTTATAGGTAAAGGGAGGGGACCTCCCCGCCCCCACGCGGCCCAAGTGCATGGCCATTCCCTTCCACGAGCTCCAGCAAACCAGCTTATTCATCCCCACCTATTCCCTCTCCTCCAGCACAGATGCGGCTGGATAATTAGATTTTTTTTGTCATAAATTAATCCTTATCCTCTTGACCTCCTCCCAAGAGGAGGTTCATACGAGGATATTCGGTTCCTTTGTTTATGCCAATAGAGATTGTACAATCGCACCATCTGTTTAGAAGTTATCTAATATAAGAAGCAAAACGTTATCTTAATCCCTAAGGATTAATTTGTGAGAAAGAGTTACTCATGTTTATTTTATGGATAAATTTACTTGAGGTACTTTACCATAGTGTAACCTAGTATAAAAGAGTAGTTTGTAATTTATATTGTTTCCTATATGATTTCGAGTTATCACCGCTCCTACTACTAGTTACATCATTCCTAATTATAATGATTTTACATTTTAGTGATTGAGTGTAGATTATCAATGCCAAAAGAATCCACATTGGCTAAGTCTCCATAACTTGTGAATGAGGGGATGGATGATATCCAACAATTTGTATACGAGACAAATTCTTGGATGGTTGTTTCTTTTTAATTAAAAATCTATTATTGAAATGTTCTCTCAATATCCATTGAAATTTTGTTGATGGTAGTTTTTTCAAATAAAATACTAAAATATGTCACGTTTTTCATGTCCATGGACTAAACTAACTAGTTGGGTCTACCCATTAAGCTACCAATCCTAGTTCAAACATGTGACATGCAAAGAGTATTAAGGAACATATGCACCCTCTCCAAGCTTTCTTTCACTTTCTTAAGGCATTAGTGCACACACCAACTCTCTCTATATAATCATTAACCTTCTTTTAATTGGCTCACTTTTGTATTTTTTAGGTTCATTCATTCTAGAAAATTGGAGACTATTTTTGACACATGGATAACATTTTGTTCATTAAGCACATGTGCATTACATTGTGTTGCAATACACACAATTTGGCTATGATTCCATGGAGTAATATGAAGGTGAGAGTACTTCATTCATATATCCAATAATGGTGCATTCACACTTCTATTAGCCAATTACCCCATACAAGTCATGTTATTCATTGCTAATATCTTGCTAATTGTTCATTGTGTCTAATACATTTTGACTCCTTTCAATGATTACATCATTTTTGAATAGATTGGTCAACCACTATAGTTCTTCCAAGCTATCCTTATGCTCTCCTATGTCCACATGAATGTTGATATGTCGAATGCCATTTGTTTTTCATGTCTCAAAACTCAATGCCTTTCCCGTTTATGATTTAACATACATTTCTCCTCAAAGCTATCTTGTTGTTGGTAGGCTTTACTCCTAATAGGTAGTGCTTGACACAATGGTCTTAAATCTTAGAGAATCATGTACTAGTATAAGCTTATACACATATAGCCTTAAAGTTTGCAAAAGAAGTTTAATGTAGTAAAGGATGGGCTAATAAGAAGGGAATACCAAGGGCTATTAACATAGATACATCAAACATATCTCATATTTCTTATATGGACTAGTTGAATTATCTTTATAATGCAAAGTAAAGGAGATTGTATTGTGTGTGATAAATATATGCATTATATTTCATGTAAAGAAACTAAAATATCAATACACAAAACATTAAGGCTTAAGTAGCCTCACAAGAGTCTTAGTAGCACCTTATTGATAGCTCTAACATGGTGTTCCCTTTTCTAACTAATTTTAGAATCTTCTATATTTTCCGCATGCACTTAGCAAATCCACTCAATAAATGATCCTTGAATCTTTTCTTCCTCTTATGAAATAGGAAATTGAAAAAATCCCATCTTTTTTTATAAAACCAACACTCAACTTATGTCAAAACCTTTTGAGTTTCTTTACATCAAATTTGCCTCTATCTTTCAATAAAACTTGTTTCCAACCAAAATCCTCCTATAGCCCAATTTGTTTAATGGCATTTCTAAGTTCTTCTCCATGACTTACTGGCTTCGCAAGACCTTTAAAAAGCCTATTACACAATTTCTAATTAAAAGTTGAAAGGGGAATATGCATGTATTTATAAAGCCTCTTCTTCATGGGCAACCTATTGGCTATGACTTTGCAAAATATTAAGGTTAACCTATTTGAGAGGGTGCATTTCCGAGCCCTTAGTATCATTCTCTTCCAAGTTCTTTTGTCATAGAAAAGTTATCATATTCATTCCAATACTCCATATTAATGTTCTCAATAACCTCAAAGTTGTTGTGCTTGGAGCTTGAACTCTTATTATATCCTCTAAAAGCTTCCTATATCTATTGTTCTTATCGTCACAACATCTTGTAAGCAAAAGTAGTTGTAGCAATTGACCAATTTTCTTTCTTCTTTCTCTAGATTTCTAAAAGTCACTTAATTTTCAATGACGACCAATTATTTTTTCATTCTAAATATGTTCAACATTGTGAAAGACTTGATTGGATGTGTCTTAGATATCTTGCAATGTGTAAACTTTTATCTTATAGCAAAAGTGATATTTGGGTTTGCTAATGAATTGGGGGAAACCTTCACTAAATGCCTCTTTTTGCAAAGCAATTACTCATTGCAAAGAATGTCAAGGAGAGGGCTAAGAGGTGAGAGAAAGAAGAGCAAAAGAGGAGAGAGAAAGAGTAATGAGGAGATAGAAATACTAGGAAGGTAGAAAGGAAGAGAGAGAAGCCATGAAAGCTAAGTACAAGCAGGTGAGATGAGAGACAGTAATTGTATTATGATCAAAGATAGCAAAAATCTCATGTCTCACACCTTTTATACTTTTGTCTGTGTGATAAGGTATTATGATCAAAGATAGCAAAAATCTCATGTCTCACACCTTTTATACCTTTGTCTGTGTGATAAGGTATTGTTAATAACTCTCTCTCACTAACATATGTATTCCCATCTTCTTACAATCCATCCCTACCCAAAGGTTTTTGCCCACACAAAAAAAAGTTAGAATGGCAAAGAAGGATGGATGAAACAAAGTCTTACTGTGATTTTAGCTATACAAAAGATGTGATGGGAATTAAATAGTGAAGAGTTAGTTGTTGAAATAAAGACATTAAGGAAAGCCTCTATCATATAGATAATTTGAATTTATTCAAAAAGAATCGGAGCCTTCAAATCTTCAAAAAATAACCTATGTAAAGACTAGACAACTTGCTATATAAAACAGGGCATGCTGAAGAAAACTACCATAATTTCTAATAAAAGTATCCAAATAGAGCGTGCCACAAATAAAAATGTAGCTACTAAAGAGTACTTTGACTCTATGTAGGTGGCTAAATTCTAAAAATCAAGTAGAGTGAAACAAGTTCTAAAATAGAATGTTGCCCAAACCTTGTTTGGAATGTAATTGGCTCCCATATGACTATGTCTTAGCCACATCAATGAATCCCGTAGGTAGGAAAAGTCATCCAAAATACTCGATGATGGAGTGAGAGCAAAGCTTCTTTTCACGTTGACTTATGACCTCTTCATGAATATACTAAATAAGTTCTTCTTCATCCATGGGAGGTAACTCATCAACTATTTCCACTTGAGTAGCATAAAAGGGTTTGAGCTGACTAACATGGAATACATTATGAATCTTACTAGAAAAACAAGGAAGTTTCAATCTATATGCCAAATCTCCAATACTCGTCAAGTTCCTATAGGGACCATAAAACATGTGAGCAAGTTTGTTGCTAGAGCTATCCTTTAGAGTAGCATATTGAGACTTTGGTACTTTAAAGAGAACTAACTCTCCCTCTTGGAACTCCAAAGGTCACCTCTTCTCATCAGCATATATCATCATCTGATCTTGAGCATTTGTAAGATTCATCTTACATTGTTGAAGCTAGTAATCCTTCCTAAAGTCATCAGCCAATCACAACCAAGTACAATATCAATAGGTCCCATTTCCAAAACAATTAGGTTCACCCTGTACTTCATAATTTTCAACTAATTGTATGGGAACCTACGGGCACATTTAAGTGCCAATTTCCTCTTCTCCATTAGCTACTTGTACTCTTATGGGTTGCTGTAAATTAGTGGGAAAACATTGTAACCTATCTACAACTGACTTATTCATGAAATTGTGTGTACTACCACTACTTATCAAGATAAACATATCCTTTCTATGAATGGTATCCTTCATACAAAGTGTATTAGGGCTCTTTGAACCTGTCCAAGCATCCATGGAAATAGAACAAAGGGTAATGGCAATAAGAGGTAAATTTTTCCCACCAAGGTCAAAAGGAATATGCCTACCAAGATCGAATGGAAATCCATCTGCAACCTCATAAGACTGATTGGGATCAAGATCCTCATCATGCTCTTCAAATTCAACTTGTGCACTCACTGTTGGTTCATCAGAACAACCTCATCATCCCCATCCTCAAGGACTATCATGTTATAGTTCTTAGCCTTGGCATTCTTGAAAGTGCACTTTGATGCATGATTAGCTATATACTTTTCACCACATTTGAAGCATAGGCCCTCTTCTTTTCTTTCCTTGAAAAGGTCCATACTATATGTATAAACTTGGCATTAGTTGCTGAATTATTTCGAGGTCTATTTTCACTTTGCTTAGGCTCCATTTTATGACTGATTGGCTGACTTTGAAGCACTTTGCTGTCTCGAGGCAATGAAATTAGGATATGTAGGGACTTTGGGACTGCTAAATGAAGTATTGGAACTTGCATAATTGCCACCAAAGCTACCTTGTTTAGCAGCAACCCATTGCTATCCAAAAGAAGCTTGCATAGGAATGTCCCTCCTATACTTATGAGCATACCTCTCAGCTAGCTCAATAGCACAGAATAGTGTGGTAGGTTTCTGGGCCATAACATCAGTTGAAAAATTAGGCTCCAAACCTCCTCCAAACCATAGATATACCCATGCAACTTGGCATCATCGCTCACACTCTCTACATACATGGTAAGATTCAAAAATTGATTTGTATACTCTCTAAATAATACGTTTCTTAGCTATATATACCCATGGTGCCAATGGCTACCATACATGGTCTACCCTTCAAGCTCCTCATATAAATATGGCATCCTTTAACTACATATCTTCCAAGACTCTTAAAAGGCCATCATAAGTGCTAATAAACTTTGTTACATGAGCATGAATCATATCTTGCAAGGCCTTACGAAGGCCATCACACATGGTACACTCTTTTTGGACCATATCTTCAAGGTTCTATATTGTGATCTCTCTCCCTCTCTCTCTCTCTCTCTCTCTCTCTCTCTCTCTCTCTCTCTCTCTCTCTCTCTCTCTCTCTCTCTCTCTCTCTCTCTCTCTATGTTACATGCAATGTTCATAATGAGCTTGGAAACTCAGAAAACAAAGGGGCCAATCCCTTGATAGGGTGGCCTAACAAAGTGTCAAACTAACATATACTTACAACTACATCTTTCTCAAAATCAAAAGCATAAGAGGTGATGCCCAACCAATCAAAATACACACTATCTAAAAATTTGAGGTATTCCAAAGATTATATTTGCATTCTATGAAACTAATAAAGACTATGTATTTATGGGAAACTTATTACTACATGTCTGTCATAATCAAATATATAAAACTTACAAACCAAAGGAGCACCACAAGATATAGGCCTTATATTGACGTTAAAAGCGACAAAAATGCAAATAAAGAAATTTGCCCTGGTCATTGCAAAAAGCGTTGTTATTGGCAACACCATAGAACAGTCGATATTAGCGTCGTTATCAGTGTCGGTATCCGCGTCGCTGATAATGACGCTTTGCGACACTAATAACAACGCCAATAACGATGCGTTCAGTAAATTTACGACACTAATAGTGACGCCAATAACGATGCATGCAGTAAATTTATGACACTAATAGTGACGATAACAAGGGAAAAAATTTTGTGGGCTTTATTTGGGCCATACAAAATAGTTTATGCACTGTGTACAATGCTCATGCAAATAAAGACAAAGTGTACTTAAATCATAACACTGATATAGGAAATAAATGCATGATCGCATAATGAAAGTGACTGGTACAATCATGGCAAGATATCACTACTACATAGAAAATGTCTACATAGATCACATGACCAAAAAAGAAGGGTGTGTGGGATCCAAGGGCGAGCTATAGATCATTGCCATTCGAAAGCTCGTCTCCTCGCAAAGGAGCATCGAACAGACTCTGCAAAAAAAAGAAGCAACTACACATCAGTCCACCATACAATAATGCATTCTAATTAAACATGGTAACTACGGACAAGAAAGATGAGTGACTTACAGGTCCACCACATCTATACAACCAGTCGATCAATGCATTGAGACTGTGCCTCTCTGCATATCGAGTCTCAAGGCCGGTCAGATCACGATTTGTAATGGAGTGCTGCAAAGGAAACAAAATACTAACAGTTAGAAACACGATTGTTAGTACAAAGGATATTGCAAAAAAATAAGCAAGCAAAACAAAAGGAAAACTTACAAAGTCCTCCAAATATGCCCTGTGGCTGCCACTCCCAAGATGATGGACCACTCCGACCTCTAGTCGTGCCCTCACCACCTCACGCTGCTGTCTCCAACATCCTGGAGAATCTGTAGCCTCCTCCCTTAGTTGGCGCCAGTCATCCATGTCTAGCCACTCGAGCTTTGTAGCCCCACTCATATATGCATGCATGCACTCCATCATCCAGCTCGTAGAAAACCTATCTGCTGCGGCTGGTACCAGAAACTCCTCATGCAAGGATGCTACTATGCAGTTCTTGTTTTCCTCCGGTATGTTTTTTCAATGATCCAAGACGTTGTGCCGAAAAACTTGTTGGCACAACTCTCTCATGCAAGCCATCACTCTCCTCCCCTCACCATTCATGATGATGGCTCTTGACCTATCATCTATAAGGTAGGCATACCCCTCTGGGGTATGCCTAAGATGGGTCTTCTTCCACATGCGACCATGCTCCTAGGCATATCCAGGAGACCCCTGTACATTTGGTGTACCGACCGAGATAGTATCTATCGGAGTAGCACCCATATAGGGGTGCCACCTACGGACGACTAAGCAAAAGCTGGAGTGACTGGAGTAGACGTCCCCACAGGTGTGACAAATCCCGAAGGTGATGCAACTCCAGCAGAACAACGAGATGGAGACACAGTGTCTGTGCCTCCACAGTAACCACTTGAGCCATGCTCTCTGGAACCGCCACGAAAGCAAGAAGTAGCACCTGTATCCCGAGCCGACCGCGGGCTCATTGCATCCGTATCTTTGTAACATCCCCTTGACCCTGAAGCACTCCCTCCTTCTAGCCCAAGTCTGGAGCATCGACCTCGTCTTCTCAAAACTGAAGCATCTGATCACGCTGAAGTAGATCTAATAAAGCGGCTTGACGATGCCCGAGACAGCTCCTGGTCTGCCATGTCTCTGAATCTCACTATCTGATCTAGAGACATGCGCGTGAAGATATCCTGCAACTCCTCATCACTCATCCTGATGATCTAAGTATCCACAAAGATCACCTGTACAGACAAAAAATGATGTTAGCATAATCAATTTAAATCATACAAAGCATGGTAATATAAATCTTAAAAAGATGATCTTACTTAAAATGCATATTTTATGTACCCTTATAAGTAATTAGTCAACGAATTGAGCAAGTGGATGCTCCAAGTATGAAGTATCCTATGGTCCCATGTCAACTCAGTATAAACTGGAAGGTCGATAGACATGTCACCATAAAAGAATGAGTCCACCTTGTTCTCAAAGAATTCTTGGACTTCTATATTTCCATCATTATTATCCGATGCTAGCTCCTCTACATGCTACAAGCTTTCAGTGGCCTCCACCCCTTACAATATCAACCCCTCTATTTGCATATTGTCCTCATCTATGCTCGGAACATCGCTTTGATAATATACTCTCGCACTTCGGGGAGCTGAAGGTATAACATACCACCATCGAGGTTGTCGGGGGTTTGGATAGAAGATTACATGTTCACAAATACGCACAAGAGAGATTTAACTATTGTGACATGTACCACATTGTAATACAATTAACAAATAAATGAGTTCATGCACTTGTTCGCAATGGGCCGGCAGCACAAAGGTGTTGCCCAAATCCGCCCTTTTTTTTCTTTGAATCTATTTTGAGAAATCCAAATGGACCTCGTCGAACTGTTGCTCCAGCTCCTTCAAGTACCACTTCGAACCACTACACATCAAACAGTATCATGGAGAAGCTACGGTAATCCACCGTAACAATACTTTGCAAGTTCCCAAAATACTCCATCTCATCTATAACCGTGTTTGGATCCATTGCTCGTCGTCGGCTCTCTTGCTCGAACCTTGCCATGATACCGCAGTCTGTTGTGGAGCACATTTTGTCAACACGCTCCACGCAGAAATGCCATCCGCGCGACCACGCTGCACTATATATTTTGTACTGTACATTGAAACACTCAATTAGTTGTTGCATATAAAATATAGATACGACAAATCCTAAACACATCATCACCTTTGGACTACATCCCCTCAAGAATTCCCACTCCTCAGTTGAGACCTCTGCCCCTTCGCGAGATGTTGTGGTCAAAGCTCCATGCAACCATTACGTTGACATAAACCACGGCATCTCCTCCGTGCCTTGGGAATATTGAATCGGTCAATAGCGCATACTATGTCAAAATTCAGATCGCGATTCCTCTCAATCTTGCCTAGCTTGCTAGTACTTGGCAAGCCACGTCTCCATAGAGGCATGGTGCAACATATAAAAGTGATTCACTTTCTCCTCCATTGCACCATCCATTCTTTTTTCTACCCATTTCCAACCACCACATCTCCGATCAGTCTATCATCGTCCTTTAGTGACCATAGCATACTGTTGTTTGGATCCACCATTGGTAGCCATTGTGAAATATAAACTAGAGCCTCAGACACCAACCAACCTTTAGCCATGCTATCTTCTGGCCGAGCTTGTTGTCACACAAAGCCTTTCAGGGTTTTCATGAAGCACTCCAAGAAGAACATCCATCGCGTATGGACAGGTCTAGCAATCTCCGCTTCATCTACAAGATGCACAAGAAGGTGGATTTGTATTGTGAGCATGCTGGTAGGCAGGTATTTCTCAAAGAGATAGACTGTCTCCACTGCTCCCCGCCTCGCAGATTCAATAGAGGATGTCTTAATCTCCTTTTGTGACATCCATTGCACTAAATTCGACAACCTGTAAATGGCTCCGCATATTTCTGGAGTAAGGTATCCTCTTGCAATCGCGATCGGTAGTACAAACTGCCACAAATGAGAAAGCATTATGAGCAATGACTACACTCCAAATAGCAAAATGCATAGGCCACTTACAATCCATTCGTAGTACAAACCTAACATATCTTATGTCAATCATGGGATTTTAGCCCTGATAATTGGTTGTCTTTAGAAAATGCAGACCTGAGACAACGCATCATACCCATCGAAGTGCGGATAGACTTGACTATTTGCTTCACAATGTGCTCTTCTTTAGTGGAAAAAACCCAAGGAGTGCGAGGTAGCTACATGCGACCATTAGCACTCGACTGCGGCCAAAGCACCTCCATCTTGCCTACCTTCTTCAAATCCATTCGTGCCCCTATAGTGTCTCTCTTTCCTGTGATGTGGTCCCATAGCAAGCTGCCCACGTTCTTGAAAATATGCATGGGATCCAACAAGTGGTCGATCTGTAAGTGGGTCCAATATGGCAACTTGTAGAAAACTGAGAACCGTCGCATTCCGTTTGGATGTGACTCCGGGGACCATTTTCAGCTCGTACCAACTTTGGGCATTCATATGTGTTGGAGGTTGTCCAAGAAAACCTTCCCTGAGTTCATGACCCTCTAGCAAGAAAGCGGTGTGTCCTTGATATACCATCTTCTTCATGGTTTGTGATCTTCGGGAGTCTAACTGTGGCCCGCACAATGGACATGCATGATAACATGAGGTAACCAGACCTGTCCCAACACATCTATCCAATGAATATAAACTTGAACGAGCTATGATAGATATTACCAATTAGAACGGAATCCTATTTACCTGAGCACTCTTCGAATCCCAAAAAGTCATGCATCGTCCACATGAGAATGGCTCGAATATTGGCGGACAGTCGACCATCGCGCTTGCTTATGTCTTGCACAGTGACCCCCTCCTCCCACACAATCTTAAGCTTATCGACTAATGGATGAAGATACACATCCATATTTTTGACTTTGTAGCGGCCGGGATAAGTAAGCTAAGGATGAGATGTCCTTTCTTCATAGAAAGCCATGGAGAGATATTGTAGTTGACAAGGACTATAGGCCACACACTATAAGAAGTTGACCGCAGATCGAATGGGTTTACGCCATCATTGCAAGAGCGAGCCGAAGATTCCAAGGCTATAGGCCACACACTGTAAGAAGTTGGAATGGGTTTACGCCATCCATTGCAAGAGTGAGCCGAAGATTCCTTGGCTCTCGGGCAAAGCTTGGGAAGGTAGAGTCAATGTGGGTCCATGCACATGAATCTGCTAATATTCGTTGAACTCCATCTATAGACCTATTCTGCACATGCCACGTTGCAAAAAGTGTCTAAGAACTTTTTGAGGGATGGTTTGCCCTTGCAAGTCCTATCGATACGTGTGAGAACCACACTTTAGACATGTCTCCATAGTGTTGTATTCTCCTCGAAACAGTATACAATCGTTGATACATGCATGGATGTTGTTGTAGTCCATGCCAAGCTTCGTAAAACATGTCGTACACCATTACGAGACTCATGCATGGTATTTGTAAGTGGTAATATATGATACTTCAGTAACTTGAAAAAATCATAAAACACATTGAAAAAGCACAAATATTTTTAATGATAGTGTCGAAAAGAAATCAATGAAGCGCACGTACAAGGTACTTGATCAACTCGGTCACACTCGCATCGCTCCACCCGTATTTTGCTTGCACACTTAGGAGTGCAAGCAGTGTCTTCAGGCAAGATACTCGGCACCCATCATATAATGGTATGGATGCTTCCTCTCTAAGCGGATCAGAAGTCTCGACATCCATTGGAATCAATGCATTGATCATTGCCTCCATCTTAGGCTCCAAGATTGTAGGTAAGTCTCGAAGGCTGTCTATCTCCTCTGGTATTGACGGTATAGATTGGGTAGTAGCTTCCAAGTGGTGGATTGGCTCAGGCACTCCATCCATCGCACACCCACGAACTCTTCTAATTGGCCGCAAAGGGTGCACTCATACTTGGGATGAGACGTCATAAACAAGAAAAGAAAAAAAGACCACTATTACTACCACTACCACTACCACTACTACTACTACTATAAACAAGAAAAGAAAAAAAACTACTATTACTACCACTACTACAACAACAACAAAAAATAAGAAAACTAAACAACAATAAATAAGAAAACAAAAAAAACTATTACTACAACAACAACAAACAAGAAAACCACTACTACTACTACAACCATGACTATGACGGCTACGACTATGACCACGACCACGACCACGACCACTATAATAAACAAGAAAAGAAGAAAAAACTAGTACTACTACCACTACTACAACAACAACAACAAATAAGAAAACTAGATAACAATAAACAAGAAAACAAAAAAAACTATTGCTACTACAACAACAATAACAACAAACAAGAAAACCACCACTACTACTACAACCACGACTACGACTATGACTATGACTACTACTACGACTACGACCATGACAACGACAACGACTACCACTACCACTATAATAAACAAGAAAAGAAGAAAAAACAACAACTACTACTACTACTACTACTGTTACAATAATAGTAAATAAGAAAAGAAGAAAAAACTACTACTACTACTACAAAAAAAATAAGAAAACTAAACAATAATAAACAAGAAAAGAAAAAAAACTACTACTACTACTACAACAAACAAGAAAACAACAACCTCTCCCTCCCTCTCCCTCTCCCTCTCTTTCTCTCTTTCCCTATTATGTTTAATGTTTTCCCCTCTCTCTCTCGTTCTTTCTTTCCTTTTCTCTCTTCCTCTCCCTCTCTCATTTCCTCTCCCTCCCTCACCCTCACCCTCTCTTTCTCTCTTTCCCTATTATATTTAATGTTTTTTCTCTTATCTCCTCTCCCTCTCTCATTTTCTCTCCCTCCCTCACCCTCACCCTCACCCTCTCTTTCTCTCTTTCCCTATTATGTTTAATGTTTTTTCCCTCTTTCTCTCGTTCCTTCTTTCCTTTTCTCTCTTCCTCTCCCTCTCTCATTTCCTCTCCCTCTCTCATTTCCTCTTCCTTCCTCTCCCTCTCCCTCTCCATCTCTCAATACACATGAATTTTAACAAAAACAAGTTTTAAAAAAAGAGAAAACACAAAAACAAAGTAAGAAGGAACAATGCACTCACCATAAAGGCTCGAAGAAGGGTTCGGCGGCTCCTCTTCGCCCTCCGTACACTTTCTCCTCTTCTTCGCAAATGGCAACGGTGGCAATGAGAAGATTTCCTTCTCCCTCTTTCTCTCTTTCTCTCCCTCTCCATCTCAAATGAAAGATGTTCGCTCTCCCTTTCACTCTCTCTTTTGTGTATGCACGCAAAATAACACGCTCGGGTTTCGACCCATGTTTTTTTCCATCTGAGTACCGTCGCTATTAGCGTCACATTTGCGTTGCTAAATACGACGCTAATAGCAACGCAAATAGTGACACTGCTATTTTGTGTTGCAAAGCGCCGTCGCTATACCTCCATATCCTTGTAGTGGAGGTGATCACAAATTATAAAGGCCATCACACATGGTACACTCTTTTTTTGCCACACCTTCAAGGTTATATATTGTGACCTCTCTCTCTCTCTCTCTCTCTCTCTCTCTCATATATATGGAATGTTCATAATGAACTTGGAAACTGTGGAAAACAAGGGGCCAATCCTTTAATAGGATGGTCTAACAAAGTGTCAAACTTAAATATACTTACAAGTACATCTTTCTAAAAATCAAAAGCATAAGAGGTGATACCTAACTAATAAAGATATGCACTATCTAAAAATTTGAGGTATTCCAAAGATTATATTTGCATTCTATGAAGCTAATAAAGACTATGTGTATTTATAGGAAACTTATTACTAGATGTTTGTCATAATCAAATATATAAAACTTACAAACCAAAGGGGGTGATAAAAAATTAAAATTTGTTACCAGAAACACACATGTCAAGCATAAATATTTTTGATCTAACAAATGCAAATGTATTACAATCCTAAGATATAGGACAAACATGTAAGATACAATTTGTATACATCCCAAATATTAAGCATTTGTCCTTAGAGAAATTCTCTAAATTCATAAGGCTCCCTTTTTAATATCAATAGGCAAGCATGTCCTAAGGGCATCAATGAGCTCATGACCATGGGGGAAACCCTCAATAACAACTTATGGACACTCAAGTGTTCCATTAGTGATGGTAGAAGTTGCCATCAATGCACACAACTATTAAGTTCAATGATGATTGAAGATGGCATTAGAATCAAAATAGAAATATGTATGGGAGCATTTGTAATATTCTATAGAGCAATGCCACATCTTCTTACCCACCAAGCTGTGAATGTGGAGGGTATCGTGCATGCCATCCTATATCAACTTCATCTATTTAAATCACCTCATTACTTCTTCCTAATAACTATGTTTGGCCTATTCTAAATTGATTGGGTAGTAGCAACGACAACTAGTAGTGGCAATGACGACTAGTTATAGTCACACTAATGGCAACATGTAGGTTGGAGGGCTAGCCAATGTTATAACCCCAAAGAGAGAGAGAGAGAGAGAGAGAGAGAGAGAGAGAGAGAGAGAGAGAGAGAGAGAGAGAGAGAGAGAGAGAGAGAGAGAGAGAGAGAGAGAGAGAGAGAGAGAGAGAGAGAGGTTGCTTTACAGCAGCACACTGCTTAGATTGGCAACAAGGAGTAGGTCAAGTTTGCAATAGAATAAGCCAGAACTCCACATCTATAGTGCATTGAGCCTACATCGATAAATTTTCTCAAAGGGAAAGGGGGAAGTGACGGCATTGAAGGAACTAACTGCTTTGCTAAGAGAGAATAATGTTTGCATAAAAGAAAACAATAGTATAAGAGAAAACAACTACTTAGAGAGACAAAGAGAAAACATCTATAGCGAAAAAAAGACTACGTGAGAGAACATGACTTTTAAGAGAGACAAAGATAAAATGTCTAGAGCAAAGAAAGAAAATGCCTCAATGCAATGAATCGTACAAAGGTTAGCCAATGGGGGGAGGAAAAGAGAGAGAGAGAGGGTCTTTGGGCTAGGGGGGGACAAAGAGGAGCCACAATGTCCACCTCAAGGGGTACCATGTAGCACCCCACTGTAGAGCTTTTCGAGGAGGGGGGGGGGATGTGGCACATGGTCCTCCTAAAAAGCTTCTATTAATGATAATAGTCAAAGTTATGTAATACATTATACATAGCATTAAATTTGATCAGTATAACATAAATTACATTATATATACACACACATATATAAAGCAATTTATCACAATTACATATATCATTTTTTATATAACTAATTAGTAATATATAGTATATTATAAAATTATGTTAAATTATTCATAAAATAATATAGCATTAAATTGCATTGATGTTAATAGCATGAATTACATTACTAATGTTTGTGTGTATGTGTTTATGATATATATACACTTATGATGTAACTGTATTAATAATATACATAATTATATTATTGACATAGTTATATTATTACATACTTAAATAGTTACATATATTGATGTATTATATTAGCATATATATCTAGGCATTAGAAAGAAAGAATACTACATTATACACACACACATGCACTTACACATATGCACACATGCATGCACATCACAATGTTTGTGCATTGAGTGGCGAGAGAGAGAGAGAGAGAGAGAGAGGCACATGTATGCAGTGTGGAGGAGGTCACCACATGGAGACCACATGCGAATGGGCAAGCGAGATAGTAGATTAGTGACTGTGGGCAAGTAGGATCCTTGCGCTGGTAGGTAAGTCTTCTCTAGTGTGTGATTGGGTGTGGGCCTTTGTGAGATATATGATGGGCAAAAAGACCTACCTCTGCGGGAAAGCCAGGACATGACACATGTCTCCTCCCTCCTCCCCTCCCTCCTACAAACTTGTGAGAAATAGAAGTAGAAGATTTTAGATCTTTTTAAGCTCTAAAACTTTTGTTTTTACATTATTGTCAAATTCTTTAAAAAAAAGAAAGTTATAGTACCCATAAGATAGCTCCACGTAAGGATTTTGGACTAAAGTATAGACATGATGGTGACTTTGAGATTTTGAAGTTTAGGAAAACCATATAATCATTCAAAACTCAAAAACTATAATTAAAAAATTTAAAGTTTAAATATTTAAAAATTAAACATGTCTGAAGTAAAGCTCAAAGCTTATCTATTGCACTTTCTTCTTATACAAACAAATGTGACACCCTCTTTTGAAAAGTTAGAGATGAGATATACAAACTAATCAATGTGCTTAAATAATGAAATTGAGGGTTTTGAAGTATGAGAAACATGAACATAGCCTTTGCGAGCATAGCTTCTATTTGTAATGATTTGCCTTGTAGGCCTCAATTATTCTACAGGGCTCACCTTCATATAAGTTGTCCAATGAGATTAAACGTTTGGAGTGTAGCTAAGTTTTGATACTTATATTGCTTCATATTACATATCCAATTGTAAAGAAAATACAAATACAAATACAAATCAGAATACAAAGTTTTGTGTATTAAGAGATTTCCTTACCTTGTTACAATTGTTGTTGCAAATAGTTCTATGTATCAAATCATGATATTTTTGCATTAACATCGCATCACAAATGTGCCAAAATACCTAAAATGACTTCGAAAGTTCTAGATTCTAACTCAGGATGGGGAGAAACAACCAAACTAAGTTTCTACCTTGTTCTCTTGTTTTGTGCATTATCCTATTGCTTTTATTAAGAAATCTAGGAAAGCTTTCTAAAATAGTTATTGCTATAGAGAGTTCTATATGTCAAATTATGACATTTTAACATCAATATCATGTCTAAATTTATTAGGACCAAATTTTTTTTCAAATAAGGCACTTGTAAGAAAATGATGAACTTGCTAACTAGAAGAGTTTTAATAAACCCTTCAAATTTGGTTGTTTAGACATGATTAACGAGAGGATATATGGTTTATTGAAGAGGTCATCTATTAAATGCCTACATTCTTTAATCCATGCCAAGGGTCACCTTTTCAATTTGTTTTCTCTTGGAACTTACGAAATTTTATATTGTTGGGATTTTCATACCAAAAGATGTTTCTTTATTTCTCAACATTCATTTCCTATGCCATTCTCTTTTTTGCGCTTATTTTTCTTCTTTATGATGGTTGATTCTATTCTATTAAAATATTTAACAATTCAAGTAACTAACATAAGCCTCCTCCCTTTTTCAATGTTCACAACTTCATAAGATATGTTGGAGATGGTTGTGATGGAATGCTTAGCTATTGTATGAGTTATGTTCTATATCTTTTGTATACACATGGCAAATCTATAAAATGAAAAAAATTTAACAAATGTACGAAAAACTATCTCTAAGTTGATGAATAAGGTGGATGTTTTGGAAAATACTAACAAGTCCTTACAAGGAAAACTAATACGCTTAAAGGAAACTCTAATAGGATTTAGAATGCTTTTGTACTAACAACAAATGTGGAAGTCCAAGAGTCAAAGTAAAGTCAAAGCACAAGGGTGCTTGTTTATTTAATGGTGGTTATTTTGGAGCACTTCATAAGTTATTTTTGGATACTCATATTATTTTTTAGACTTCATACACACATTATATTTATGGTTTTATTATTTTGTGAAAATGGAGCTCGTTGTGTAGAACTGAGAGGCCAAACTCTCAAAGAGTTAGTGAAAGACTTAAAAAGGGATTGTAAAACCAAATGTAGTAGAGATATGTGACACTGTGGGTGTCACCACCCACCATAAACCTTACATGCTCTCTTTAAATTGTGGTTCAAAAACCTTAGATATCATAGGATTAGTGCGTTTGGTTTGCTTCGACCTCTTGTAGTTTTAATTGCTACGATAACCATAAATCCCAGGATTTCACATGCTTTTGGAAAATACATTTATATTGAAGGATCTATGCCCTATGAAAAGTAAAAGATAAATTTTTTTTTGAATACAACACATTTAACTATATTTAGGTCAATATTAAAAGAGTACAAATTGCAATGGTCCATGTGTATAAATTTACTATACAAGAATGTAATTTTCTTTAAAGTCTTTGCTAAAGTTGAACGAAGCATAGATTTAAAAAGGACAAAAATAAAAAGAGTTAACATTTGTATCATAAACAAGGTGTTACAATATAATAGTAGGGGACAAGAACCATAGCCTAAGATTCAGTCTAAGATGAAGATCTAGTGGACTGGTGTAGTTCAAGCACCAATTTAAAGTCATCAAACCTTGAAATGGTTGTTCTCTCATATAGGTATTGCTAATATTATTAAGTCTTAAAATGGAGAAGAATCATTAGTAATTGATGGGGTTGGTAATTTAATGTAGGATAGCACATGTGTACTAATGTAAAGACTATCAAATGTATGCTTGGAATATGCAATGGGCCAATGTAAAATACTCTTGTATTTATTACATGGAAAGTACAAAGTCTAAACATTAGATTAGAAAAGAGTCCCAACTAAAGAATTTGTAAATTTGAACAAATTTAAAAATAAAGAAGACATGTGGGATCCTATTCTTTCAATGTCTCTTAGGAATATCCATATTTGTACTTTACATAGAGTGATTTGAATAATTGACAAGCTTCTCACATTGCATCTTGATTGTGCATATTGAATTAATCCAATATCCTTGTTCGATGGGTGTATTAGTAAGTGTGAGATAGTACTCTCAAAAATAGGTTTTCATGGGTTCAAGCTCGCTTGAGAAAATATACAATAGTTTCAAGGAAAACAAGGGATATCTTAGCATATGTCTATATGGGAGGTGCAAAAGCTAGACAATTTCTAGGGAATCATGATGAAAAACAAGTAAATGTGGTGTGGTAGTGTTGGAAAGAGTTATGTGAGATCATGATAAATGTGGCTAGCACACCACAAGCTGCATTTCTATGAATGGAGGTTGAAAGACATCTTGAAATGTTTCTAAAAGTGCTAAGGCAACAAAAGACATCATTCAAGTATCCAAACGTGTACAGATGTTTCAGTATAAATCGTGTCAAGAAATAAAGGAAGCATGGGTGGAAAAAGACATTACTTTCTATTTGATGAGATAGAGATAGAATTAAATCTCTACATTTTTTAAATAAAATGTCAAATTATATAAACTAACTCTTGATTTTTTTGTAATACACCACATTCTTCTTATTCATGGGCCTTGTTTGTGGAAGAGCAATGGTCCCTAGCAACTTACAATAGCCCCCTAGCAACTTACAATAGCCAAAGCATGAAAAGATCTCACTATCACGTATGTAGGCATCACATTTGAAGTACAATACATAGTGGAGGAGTTACAAAAAGAAATGCTATTGAGGAGTTATTCAATTGGTTTTTTCAAAGACATCATCAAAGAATGAAAAATATAACAAATGGCTATGTAATCTAAATAGCCATAATATGTTTAGAATACTAGTACTACATAGAGTTAGCCTCCAAGAGTCTTTACAACCTCTTCCTCCTTAGGCATCTTTCCTTTGTGATGTAAAAAATTTATCCTCTTGTAGCTAATTATGGATTTGATATCTATTCAATCTGCTATTAAAGCATCAGAGGAGAATGCCATGAAGTATCCATCTCTAGAAATAGATTAGCTAGGACCATAACCAAAAATTCTAATGGCTATTATCTTTTTTAGAAACATTACTTTGTGGACATTATAATATAATCATAAGCTGCCAAGAAGCCTTGTAAGCACTTTCATATAGAGTATAAGCCATGAGGCCCCCTCTGAGAATTGCACGCTCAATCCAACGGTTGATCCCTACTACGCAATGTGTGGGTCTCTAGAATACACGCCTTATGGTTTGCTTTGTTCTAGCCATGTCTATTAAAATGTACAAAGGCAGTATAAGAACTCCAAATACATTGTCATCCCCGCCCCTTTGCATTGTGCGGGTATCCTTCCCATGGAAGTTGCCCTCCACAATGTAAGGAGAGGGGCCTTGAGATTTGGGTATCCACTTCCCCTCATGTTGTGCGACTCCCTCGCACTGGGGGGGAGGGAGGGGAGACACACATTCCCCTCTTATTGTGCAGGTCTCCCGTCCTTGAGACCCCCTCCCCCCTCACATTGTGTGGGTCTTTTGGCCCCTCCCCCTCGTGTTGTGTGGGTCTACCCCCTATGAGGGACCCACACAACACAATGAGGGGGTAGCTCGAGATTCTTGACCTCCCCTCACATTGTGTGGGTGTTCCCTCCCTGGGGAGAACCCATACAATGCGATGGATGTAGTCCAAGTAAACCCACTATCACTAAAATGGCTATGACTTTTCACTGTGATATCAAAATAATCAAGAACTATTTGAGTCAAAAAGAAGTCAGTAAATAGATCTTAAGGATGAGCTATAAAAATTGACTTTAGAATTAAAGCAAAATATTCTAAGATTATTCTTTTTTTTGCTATACAAAATAGTGTAGCACCTGTAAAAACATTATTTTGGACTTTCCAACTCCCTTAGGTCTAAACAAAGGTCTCCAAACCCTATAATACCTTGGATACGACTTGCAGGGACTAGATATGACCTATAATATCCTATATAGACCCTAGATAAATTTTAAATTACTTTGCAATACCTATAACCAAGTAGAAAATATCCTAAAATGGGTCCTAATTGCGTGTTTGATTGAAATACCCTAACACAACTTGTAATAAATCAGGAATAATCCATAGCACTTGTAGATGGTTGAATATCATCCCCAATCAATGCCCAAGTGTTCTATTACTCTTGCATGTATTTGTACCCTACTAATGAAGGTTGAAATAAGCTGAAATAACCTATAACTCCTTGTATAATCCCTATAAACTAATCAATGAGGCTTTAATCAATGCTTTTCAATTGAAATATTTGGGTCTTCAATGTCTCCACTCATTGTACCTATGTGAGGGATAAAATGGCATGACAGGCGCCCTACACAGGCTCTAAATCACTAGGAGGTAGGCAAAGTGTCCCTCAAGTTAGTTGGTTTCATCTCTTCGAGATCTTTAATAGTGGGAAAGGGTCACCTCTCTATTGTCCTACTATCTCCCTTGGCATCCACTTTTTTCCTTATGGATTTCCATGGCAAGAGCATTCTATTTTAAGGAAACATGGATGAAATGCATTGCTAAAATAATTCATTCAGCCTTCAATGATATGCAATGATTTGATCAATGAAAATGGAATTAAGAAATTGAGATTGGCTAAGGGTCTTACCATTGCAAATCAATAACTCGCCAATTGCAATACTTACCCTTTATAATATTTTTTCTTAGGTACAAGAGAATCACAAAATCAAATTGGGGTTATACATCAAGACATTGGAAATGGTAATCATGATGAGATTGGATTGAAATAAATGCTAAAATTCAATTGATAGGCTTTGATTTATTTAAAGAAGCACTAATCTCTGATCCATTGATCAATTTAGTAACTCAATTGACTATAAATCTCCCATCAATATGTGAAAAAAGCTTGAATAAGTGGATGTAGGGATATTTTCAAAGATTAAGCAAATGAAATACCTCTCATTGACTTGAAGAAGATGATTGGTTCAATTAGAATCAAGCCTCGGTCCATTGATTAAAGACTTTGCCCCAAATCAATAAAAAAACTTCATGCTTCCATGAATCCATTGAACTCATCCCATACTTTCTTGAAGATTATTAAATCCTTGAAGAATAGTTGCTTGAGTCCTCTTGAGTGCTTGAATACCAAAGATTCAAACTCCCTAACCAAAAGCCCCAAAATATCACTCCATTATGCACTCAATGAAGCTTGATATTTTGAAATCTTTCCAATGTCTTCAATCTTGAAGCCAATCTTGCTTGGTAATGGCAATAGAGAAGCCTTAGAGGTTGAAAAGAGCCAAATCTTGAAGAAATTAAAAGCTTTAGACCTATGGCTATGGCTACTCTACTGGATTTTAGGGTTTTCAAGAAGAAGGATGAAGCTCAATGGTTCAATCTTATGAAAGCTTGTTGGAATGGCTCTCAAATGAGTACTCCAAGGTTTCTTGACCAGCATAGAGGAAATTAGGGGCAGCAAAGAAGGAAGATTGCTTAGAGTGTTCAAGAAAAATTGTGCTGCAAATCATGGGGTTGTTCCTGGAGTCCTACACTTAGTCAATTGTAGCAATGTGGTACTCTATTTGATACCCTAGAGGTATAAAACCTTTGCCCCATGGTTAAAATCAGATATGTGATCACTGGAGAGCAAGAAGAAGGTCTTTTTGGTAGCCACCATAGAAGCTTTAGCAAAAGCTTGAAAGAAAGAGGAAATAGAAAGCTTGTCTTGAAAAGTATTTGGACTTCTAACCCTAACTAATTTTATTTTTTCATTCTTTAACCATTTTACCTCTAGAATATCCTATTTCTTGTCTGCAGCCTATCATTTTTTCCATGATACCTCCAACTTTGTCTTCATGTACTCCATTTAACTCTGACTAGGTTTTCCTTGTTCTCCTTGGTCTTTACACATGTCCAAAGTTGGTGGGCTCTTCTAAGACTTAAAACAAGTTCTCTTCGCATCTTATCAAGAAGTTTCTCCCTTTTGCTTTCATCTCAATCCAATACGATGTGAGAGTATTGGCTTGTGTTGCTTGATCTAGGCCTCATTGCTTCGTATCAGTAGATCATCTATCTTCTTTATCACACCATATCAATAACAAATTCTTCAGTCGCCTCCCTCCTCCATTTATATAATGCAAGTGTAATGTTCTATCGCACTTTGTTAGTGGCTCTTCATTTCATATCAGTATGCTAGTTCTCAATCGACTTTTCCTTATTCACAACACTCGTCAAGGGCAAGGACTAGATAGACTATGAGGAGGAAGATATATGTGCAACAACTATCCACAAAGATTGCTGATGTAGCTTTGAGGTGAACATTAGCCCTGTTCTCCTAAAGGGTTTCCCAATGCCTCATGAGCCACTAACAAAGTAGCAAGGTACTTCCCAACCATCTACTAAGGCCATATCATCGAATGATAATGAAGCTTTAGCTTCTCTTGATCATGAATCTTTAATTGTTCCTACTACTCCTCACCATGGAAAACCTTTGACTCTTCTAGATGCTCTTGATCATGGTGAACCTTTAGCTTTTCTAGTTAAGAAACCTTCCAAAGCATCTCTAATTGAAGAGAAAATGGAATTCAACGTGGTTTTACATATAGAGGTGCTTTAGGAAAATAAACATCAAAGTGGTTAGGATATTTCTAATAGATTATCTAGGGTTTCTTCTATTGATGGGCTTTATAAAAATGGCAACTTCAAGCTACTATTTGTTTAAGGAGATACCAAAATACTTCATCATTGATTTTTTTAAATATACATTGCTGTTGCTCATGCATACGAGATCACATTTATGAATAAGTACTTTAGTATGGTGAGTAGACTAAGGTATAGATTTGACAAGGTATTGAAGCCCTTACTCTATACTGGTCATAAATACTTTAAGATCTTGGATATTCTCCCAAAATTTTCTAGAAATGAGAAAGATCCCATTGTTGAGTATGTTACTCACTTATAATCAACACATTAGGACCAAAAACACTTCAAAAAATGCACTTTTGTTAATCACATGATTAAGGAAAGGGCCAAAGAGAGTTTGCCACGTGTGCAAGAATATGGTATTCTTGTCTCCTCCTTTTTGGAGATAGTAGAGTCCACTTCGTGATTGTCTTCTCTCTTTTAGGGAAAATCTCCAAACTCTGACATGTTTTGGTAGTCCCAAAGTCTTTATTTACTTATAAAATCTTACAAAACCGGTTATGATAAAGATGCTCTGAAGTTAGTAATGATGTTTTTGAAAGTTGGGAGCTTTTGGCGCCCCCAATATATTTTCATTAGTCTTTTCAGTATTTCTTCTTTGTTCATTCGTCTTTCTTGGTGAACTTCTTTCTTTGCTCATTTTGGGTGACCATGTTGCCCTCTTGCAAAGGCTCTCACAATGTCAAAAGAAGAAAAATAGAGGATATAAAATATCACTGGACAGGGCATATCATTGCTTTAGTCAAAGTGCAACATGTTTACATGGCCAAGGATATACACTTGTCTCCTAACAAGCGTGTTTGCTAGCAGACACATTGTAAGTCTTAAGTTGATAACATATATGATTATTTTTTCATTTAAGTAAGTATTAATATCGAATTCTTGGTTGATATATTTCCATCAACAAGTACTGAATGGCAACTGTGGAGAGTTTGAATGGAGCTTTCAATGCGATTCATAAGGCATTTGCAGACATTATACATGCTGATGAGACCATTGGTTCTTTTAGTGAGAGAATAATTTTTATATATTATGCACAATATGTGGTTCCATCTAAAGAGGATAAATATGGACATATCGAGGATTTGCCATTGCCTCAAGTCTCTCATCTCTAATTTGGGAGGTTCCTAATAAGGCAACCATGCATAGTTTTAAATTCAAAATATGTCAAGATATTCAAAAGTCCATGATAATTGGAAGGATCTCAAGAAGAATACGCTTGTCATGGTTTATCCCCTCACATATCTTTGTGGATCGCTTCAAAATAGTAAACTTACAAAGAAAAAAAGTATCTTGGCTAAGTAGAAATTTTGCAGAAGCAGAACTAGATAACATTATAGGAAAGCTTTGGAAATCTAGAGAGGTTGACTATAAGGGCGACACCATGAGGTGTATTGTATGCCCTCAATCCTTGTCTTTGTGTTATAATATAGCACGACAAACTCTTGCTTTGAGATTTGATTATAGGATATATAAACTTAAACTAGGTATCTGGATTCCCTTGGATTCTGATATAGATTGCACGCCTTTCAATCTTAAGGTGCAAGTTATAGAAAAGGAGGTAAATATCACTTCCAATTGGAATCTTAAAGATGTAAGGGATACCTTGGAGATGCTAGACTGTACATCCCCAACATATAAGTTCAAAGTAAATGGTAAAATAGTTGGGAAAAGAGCTCAACACTCTTTCTCTTGTATGAGTTTCTTGCCTCCCACAATTGTAAGCTTCGAGTTTGACAAAAAGCTTTTCATTGAATGAAGAGTTACAAAATTTAAGTGTAGATATACAAGGATCTTGCTTCATTTGCATTTGTTTGTCTTATTTCAACTTTGTAACTTCATCACTTTTTGAAAAGATATCTAATCTCCATACAGTGGCTTTTTTATTTGGTTGGTTGATGAATTTGACTTGTACAGGGGGGCCCTTCTCTTTAGGGGGCTGATGAAGAGATGGATGAGAAAGTGTTGGCATTTTTGTCTTTTTGGAGCTTATCTTACTTGTCTTTTCAGATGACTTGCCTCTTGCCTTACTCTTACTCTTAGTTAAGGATTTAATTGGAGGAGAGTTGGGTTCAATTGGCGTGATTGCCCTATCCAAAATTAACTCAATACATCTCTCTCTTATCCACCATGTGTATGAATCGGGGTAATCTTGGCACTGCAAGGAAAGTTGTAATAATATGTCAGGGTAGTGATAGTTTGTACTTATAGGGAGTTAAACAAAGAAATGAAATGATTATAATGAAATGATTATAAAATTTGATGATAATGCATCAGTTGTGAAAACTGGAAGACATGTTGCTCAAAAAAGAATGTGAAAAATACTTACATTAACCCCATCTATCTTGAGAATCTTTGAATTTATTATTCTATGATCAATACAGGGCGATGTGACAATCGTTGAACTCGACATTGCTATGTATTCATGCTCCTGGATTTGAAAAGTAAGCCATGTAAGTTGGCATCGATCTTTTATACCTGTGGGATAGACAACACGTGGCACTGTTTTATTGGCTAAGGTTTGCGTGGGGCCACCATCCATGTGGCTGTCTACATGGCTTTCCATGTGGTAAATAGTTGTCGATCTATATAAATAAGTAATTAGACATTTATGATTTTTTTGGCAAATTATCAAGCCTAGATAGAGTTGAGGTCCACTTTTAGTTTTTCACATGTCAATTTACGCCATTTCGTGTATCCCTTGATATGAAGCGAGGAGGTATTGTTATTGAGGTTGCTTGCCCACTTTCGCATCGTATCGTAGATCCACAAATATGAAGTGAGGAGGCATTTTTCGTGAGGTCAGGTGCACACTTCACGCCGTATTGTGCTTTCACTCATGTCTAAACCTAAGGATGTTGCAGGCTCCCAAGAGCAGGTAACCCTTAATAAGAAAAGAAGAAGATTGTTATCAGGGTCAACAAGGGCTTTTGATTGTGCTGCCTTCTCCCCTAAAATTCCCACAGCTTCCTCCCCTTGTTCAGCAGCAACAAGTGTGGGAATGCCTAGGAAGTCTCTAGTCAAAGGCAAGTCACCATTGAGGGTTTCTGGATTGTCTCACATCACAGAGGTTTCTCCATCAGAAAGGCTCCTAGACTTTCTTCTTTAGAATGGCATGGAGTCATCTTATTATGGAACTGCAAATGATATTTTCAACCCTGACTAGGATATTAACCATGTACTGATCTCATACAAGAAGTTTTTCCCAGAGGAGTTTGCTAAGTTTGAAAGTCTTGCATTTTCGATATAGTTGAAAAGGATACAAAGGAATATGTTCACATACCTATTGGGAGCTCACCTTCAGAGAAGGTTTTCTTTTTAAGAAAGTATACATCTCATTCGCTATACTGGTTTTGTACCTCACATTTATTTTGTTCTACTCATTCTAGGAAATATATGCTAATGTCCAAAACAATTGCATTCATTGTGTATACTCATGTTAAATATCATGTTAAATTTGATGAACAACAATTTGGACAAGGTAGCAAATGACAAGGATGCAGATGAATATTTGGACCCTAAGCAATAAGCATATATTGCTGGCAAACTAGATGTTGCCCAATTCAAAGCTAAGACCATTATTGAAGAAAATCATGCAAATGCAGATCTTGTATGTAACTCTTCTTTTTATACTGTTGCTTCACTTTCAACTTTCCCTATCAAGAACAAGGAATACATACTGCTAGCAGACATCCAAAGGCTCTTCAATCTTAGGGAGGATTATTGTTTAGCCATCATTGCAGAGGCTTCTAATGCTACAAATGGCATTGTTGATGTCGAAAATGAATCGAAAGAAGAGTTACTTAAACTTGACACTGAATTTACGAATGACCAGTTTATTGAAGCAGGGGATACCCTTTCTCTTTGTTTTCATAAGGTAAATAATACTGAGAAAGAGTATGGGATTATTGAAGAGGAGCTCCACGATCTTGAAGACCGACTTGGAATTTCCAATTTTGAAAGAGAAAAGTCACAATATGTTAAAGGATTGGAAGATACCAATGAGGCACAATCATCAATTAACATATGAAATCCAACTAAGCTAGAGAATGATGAAAATCAATTGGTACTATTATCTTGAATTCTATAAGATATACATTAATATGTTTGATTTCAACATTCATTTGACATTTATCTTTTTTTACATTTGGAGATTGAAGATTTCGATAACTTCTTGGGACGAGGTAAAGGGACAAGAGTTGGTATTAGTTCACTGAAAGATGTTGCACTTGTCCATTACTTAGCAAGGATTGATCTTCATGTTTTCTTGGTATTTCATAACATCTTCTCAGAGGAAGCAATATGGCCTATACTATGTATCAAGGCACTTACAAGGCTACTTGGTTTCTCTAGGTTACAGTACAATGCACACAAGGTGATGTTTTTGGAGAAGACTGCGGCAATTAGGATTTTTTGTTATGGTGCTGGTTTCTCTGCTTCTAGAGCCATATACTTTCTGGCCCTCTCATCTTATGCTTTGGCAGCAAACCGAACTAATATAAAATCAATAGTTGGCTATAAGAGAAGAAAATTTCTACGTTATAGAGGAAATATCACGGAGGGGGAGGATGATGTAAAGGCTCCTGAGATCTAGCTTTTTACTTTTCTTTCTTGAAAAATATTATGAATTCTTAAGTTAAAGTATTCATTTTTTAGAGCTATCATCGAAAAACCAATTGAATAGCTCCTCAAGAGCATTGCTTTTTGTAACTCCTCCATGTCTTGTGCTTCAAAAAAAACTTGTACGTGCTTGATAGTGAGATTTATCCATGCCTTAGCCACTATAAGTTGCTAGGGGCCCTTGCTTCTCCACAAAGTAAGGCCCATGGATATGAAGGATATGCTGCAAATTCATAAGAGTAATGATCATTTTATGCCAATGAAAATTTTATCAAAGAAATATTGGATTAAATATTCTCTCTTACAAAATAAAATGTGATATCTTTTTCTCCCCATGCCTCCTTTATTGCTTGAACAAGATTTATAATCGTACATTTGAACTCTTCTGGATACGTGTAGGTTTTTGTTTATTGCTTGAGGAGCTTTAGGAAGACATCGAGGTGTCTCCAAATCTCCATCCTTAGAAATGCAAGTCGTGGTGTGCTTGCAACGTTTGTCATTATCCCACACAGCTCTTTCCAATGATCCCAAGTAATGCTCACCTATTTTCCTGTATGGTTACCTAAAAAACATTTAGCTTTTGAGCCTCCCATTGAGACATTAGCCAAGACATCTCTTGTTTTTCCTGAAAGTGTTGAATCTTTTCTTAAGTGAACTTGACCTCCATGAAAACCCATTTTGGAGATTAATGCCTCACATTTGTCAATACACTCATGTGATAAAGACGAAGGCTTAATTGAGTATGCATAGTCGAGATGCAACCTGAGAAGTTTATCAATAATTCTAATCTCTGCATGCAAAGTACATATATGAGCATTTATAAGAGGAATTGAAAGAATTGGATCCCATATATCTTCCTTGTTTTTTTAAAACTTAGATCTATAGAGTCTCTAGTTGGGGCTCTTCTTACAAGGTGCAAGTTGATCCAATCTTTAGACCCAACACTTTCCATGCAATAAATACAATGATATTTTGCATTTGCCCCATTACATATTCCAAGCATACATTTGATAGTTTTCAAGTTAGCACTCATGTGTCATTCCACATTAAAATTACCAACTCCATCAACAACCAACATTTCTCCTTCACTTTGAGACTTAATAATGTTTGGAATGCTTGTATGAGTAAACAACCATTTCAGTGTTTGATGATTCTCAATTGGTATCTAAGTTGCACCAACCCACCAAATCTCCATCTCAGACTGGAACTTATGCACTGGTGCTTGACCCCCACCATTGCTGTATTCTAATACCCTGTTCATGATGCAAATGCTAACTCTTTCAATCTTTTATCCTTTTTGAATTTGTGCTTCATCTAGCTTCAAGGAAAACTTCAAAACGCTGTGGCATTCCTCTAACATGAGTCTATATATGTGAACCATTGCAATCTACACTCTTTTTAGATCAACCCGTATATTGTTAAATACATTGTATTCAAAACTAGATTTTCTTTTTGTCTTTTCATATGGCATAGATGCTTCAATATGAATGTATTCCTCGAAAACTTGTGGAATTTTACGATTCATGGCAGTCCTTGCAACCGATACTCTTAGGGCTTGAGGTAACCCAAATGCAATTATTCTATTACATATTAGATTTTTAAACCATAATCTTGAGATAGCCCGATAATCTTTTCGACTAAAGCCCATAGTATCACATGTCTCTACAATTTCGTTTGGTTTTACTGTGTCCCTTAAGTCCTTGACCAATTCTTTGAGAGCTGGGCTTCTCAAATCCATATTCTGAGGTGACCTAAGAATCCGCAAAATATCATTCTTATTCATGGTCTCTTTTAAAAAATTGATTCTCTCCTCACTCTCTCGAATATTAATACCTGACATGTTAGAGACATATTTCTTTGCAAGATTCAATCTTCTTATCTTTACTCTCACACACAAGCTAGTTATATTTTTTTGATGGTCTCTTTCTCTCTCTGAATCCTATTTCTTTAAGTGTGCTAGCTTGTCTTGTAATGACTTATTACCATTTTCCAAAATGTCAATCTTATTTGTAAGCTCAGAAATTCTTGTCTGTGCAATAAATAATGCTTTTCTCATTTCATTCATTTGAGCCATGTATGTGTAAGATATAGAGTATAACCTTCCGCAACATATCTCACATATTCATGAATATTAAAAAAAATTAGGAGGTTTACATGTTGAAGGATCCTTGGGATAAATATTTCCATCCACCCACAAATCTATATGTTTCTTTCCTTGAGTTCACAATCTATTGGCCTCCATCTCATATGTTTACTCGACGATGTATACTTCTCCAAGATGAATAAATTAAATCTAGTTGGATGGTAAGTTTGTACTTGCATTTGCTCACATTTGTTTTACTTGCTAAGGTATTGCTAAACATTTTAGCAGATCAACGATCATAGTGATAAGAAAGTGAGCACAAAGAAGAGAATGGCGAAAGAGAATGGAGATAGAGCATGTGAAAAGAAAACGTAGGAGTAGACAAACCACGATATAGGTGGATATTTCTCGAAAATACAAATTCTCCCAAGTTCCAAGACAAAAAACGGTCGAAAAGGTGACCTTGACATAAATGAAAGATGAGGGATAAGAGATCTTTAATGAATTCCATATTCTCTCATTAATCACATTTGAGCAACCAAATTTAGCGTTTTCATTCTTTCAAAATCTCAACTAATTAGCAACTTAATCATTTTCTTACAAGTGCCTTTTTTGAATTGTTTTTGGCTCTAATGAGAGGTGCAACTAAGTGAGAGATTGTCTTGGAGGAGAAAATAAGAGAGGTACTTGAAAGTGAGGTCGTCATTTGCAAGAGGAAGATTGAGTCTCTTGGCCTAGTTGACTATGAGAAGATGGGCAAAGTATTTGGCTAGATGGTTGTAAACATTTCTCATGATCTAGAGAACGAGGACTAGAATATCTCCCAACAACAAGAGCATACTGAGAAGAAGAAGAAGGATATTTAACTATCAAATTTTGTGGTCTATTGTTATTTAAGGTAAGGCCTTTAGTCTCTCTTTATTTCTGTTGACTTATTTAGGGACCATTAAGCCTTGATTCTCTTACAAGGCTAACATTCCTTCTCTTGGCAATGACGTCACCTATTATTATTGATCCATTTGTCTCATATGGATCTATTTTCAAAGTCTAGTTCAAATATTGTAGGGTTTTTATATTTTTTAAATAGTATCACAAAAGTTTTATATCTTTTGCCTATATGTTCAAAGGTATGTCCCTCATGTGCACTATCTTTTGGTGATTTCTCTTCTTATTGTTGCTAACTAATATTTTACTTTACAAAGAATATTGGAGCTAGAAGAGCCAAAGGAGGGGACAAATCCAAATAAAGGAGAAATTGAATATTAGAAAGAAGTTAAAGAATAGCCTTGTAATTATCCCTTTGTACATTTTTACTATAATTTTGTAACCTAGATATAATGAAATCTATCGATATTACTTATAAGAAATGCATTTTTATTTATAGAATAATGTTAAAGTATAAAGTTTATGCCAAGCGTTTCTTTGCAATGCTTATAAGTGTTTATTGAACAATATTTTTAGTAACAATGTATGTTTGCAATAATAAATTTAAATTTACTTATATATTTATGGCTCAAAACTTATAATTTTAGGAAGCAAATACCTCATATAAGAGAAAGAGCATTTAGCTCTTTCAATTTTGGTACCATTGATCTTGAACTTATACCTAGGTGTTGTATTGTCTAGAAATTAAGGTATCTCTCACATCCTTTAGACTTTAGGTGGAAGTAACATTAACCTCATTCATTTGGAGGCAAGTACATGTCCTTTGCCATGTAAACATGTTACAAGATGGCAATATGGTAACCAAATTGTTTATACTAAACATATTGGGCTCCTATTTTTCATTTACACTTTTTTTATAGACGTTGTTAGAGTTATTGAACGAGAAGGATGCCTTGTGGATACTATGTAAAAGCAAAGAAAGAAACTTAAAGAGAAATGTCAATTAACTCAAAGTGAATGCCAATGAGACTGATGAAAATAGAATGGGAGCCAAAAAGAATAATCAAATACCTCCCCATTTTTAAAACACACATTATTAACTTCATCCAATTTTTATGATATCTTTTATTAGCTATTAGGAACTTTGGGACTACCAAACAAATTTCACAGATTCCAGCTAAAAAGAAAGAGAGAACCATGAAATGGACTCTACTATCTCCAAAGCAGACGAGACAAAAATACCATATCCTTGTACCCCAAGTAATTCACTATATGTATACCCTCTATATCACGTGCGTTTAAGGCCTATTTATAAATATCATTATATGTGAATTTTTTATTAATAAAACATAACCCTTTTCTATTCAATTTGTAAGTAACCCCTTTATATGGGACCCTTCTCTATGTAAAAGATGTGTAAAAATAATATTTTAAAAATCCATTATATTGAATCCATGTGATATATACATATGTTTAGGACTAACCTCCCCAGGTCCTTGCACACATGACAAACTCTCTTTGGCTCTTTACTTAATCTACTAATTAACAAAAGCATTAACATTTTTGGATCTTAATGGTATTAAAAATCCCAAACCAACTTCAAACGCTCTGAATCCCAACTCCAAATAAGGAGAAATAATTAAACTAAGGTTTTATCATGTTTTCCTATTTTGCACGCGATCATATTGCTTTTGTAAAAAGTTGGGAATAGTTAGGATGTTAATAATATGCCATGTCATACAGACATTGGTATATAAGGAGAGAAGTTGTAATTTTTCACATCTTTTGACAAATCAATACATTTACAATCTTTCTCTCCCTTCTTACTCTCAGCTTCCATGGCTTCTTCATCTTTCCTGTCTTTCTCTCTCCAAATCTAGTATTTCTCTCTCCTCATCACTCTTATTCTCTCTTTCATGCTGTCTTTCTCTCTCCTCTGCAGTCTTTCTCTCTCCTCTTTCTCTCTCCCTAGTTCTCTCTCTGACAAGTGGTATCAGAGCCTTGGTTCTTGGTCCCAGTTAGTCCCTCATTTTTACCTAGTTACAACTCTCTAGTTACATGGAATTTTGAGTCACAGGTACACAAGTACAGGAGCAGTAGGGGAGTTTCCAAAGCATCTCTGGACCACAAGGACTACATGTAAAAGCATTAATGGCAGCTTTCATGGTCGGGGAGTTTCCAAAGCATCTCTGAACCACAAGGACTACATGCAGGAGCATTAATGGCAGCTTTCTTGGGAGTTTACACCTTTGGACCACAAGGACTGCATGCAGAAGCATTAATGGCAGTTTTCTTGGGAGTTTACACCTCTGGACCACAAGGACTGCATACAGGAGCATTAATGGTAGCTTCCATGAAGACCACATAGACCATGGCAGCCTTTCTTGGAGTTTAAATGGAGCTTGGACCAAGATTGGAGGCTGGAACACCACATTTAGTAGGAAGAAGCCTTCTCTCTCTTCGACTCGATGAATTGCTGCAGGCCTTCAAATTGACTCGAGATGATTTCTTCATCCCTCTTTTACGCTTCTACATCTGCAGCTTTGCTAACCTTCGTGTGAGCCGTTGTATTTCTTGCTCTATGTCGTCAAGAGCTGCTTCAACCACATTAGATCCCCACTCGTTTTCGGCTGTGTCACAGCGTAATTCCGCTAGCTGTAAGAGGTCTCGATTCAGCATCTGAAATGCATTCCTTGGTCTTACCAAGGCCACAATTCGAGTGGTTAATGGAGCTCGACGCAGAAGAAGAGCTGCTATAAGAACCGGCGTCTGCCTTACTTTGGCTAGGTCTTTGCTCATGATTAGACTTAGGCTTGTAAGCAGCGTTGCTCCAAATAACGACCCGCTTAGCAGCTGCGAAGAATGGCGATGGTCGGCACCTATCTGGAGATGACAGGCAAGAATCTTCGAGAGCGTCTCCTTATTGGTCCAGGCCGTCATTCCTCCGCCTAACATCATGGCCGTTTGCGTGATGCCATGCTTCATAATGCTCTTCTTGACAACAACGGTCTTGTTGCAGCTGTCAATGATGGCCTGCAAGTAACCAATGGGCCAGAGTAACTTGTGAAATCACTTCTCAGGGCTATCGACGATGATCCTAAATTTTCCCTAAACTCAACATAATCAGCCCCAGCCGTCGGTTCTCGCACTCACAAGCTTCAAGCCTTTGTGCAAGAATTGCAATTGTGGAAGAATATCTCTCGAGCTAGGATTTGAGATACTGTATTTGATTCTCGATTCCTTCTGCACTTTCTTGGTATCGAAAATCGTCCTTTCCTTCTGCCATTAATAGGAGCAATCTGGATCATGGCCTGGAGGATCTCATCACAGAATGGCATTCAACCTCTAGACCAATATTCACATGACCTACAGAGCATTTAAGCAGTGCTTAATTAGTCCAATCCCATCATAACCTGCTGAAGAAGCAATATCTGCTGCAGTACGACCAGAGGGATGTTCATGTGTTGGATCAATCTCACCGTCCGTGGCTTCGCCCCAAAATAGAGGGATCTTAATATCTTTCAACTCTTCATCTTCATCAGCATCGGTCTGAGTTTGTAGATTGTTTACACTCTCTGCAACTCTTCATCTTCATCAGCATTGGTCTGAGTTTGTAGATTGTTTACACTCTCTGTAACTCTTCATCTTCATCAGCATCGGTCTGAGTTTGTAGATTGTTTACACTCTCTGCCAGCTTTTCTGTTTGTGGAACGTTTTCCAGGTTCCTGCAGCCAAGGGATTCTTCAACAGACAAGGATGTCCTCCCAGAGATTGTATCATGGGACTGTGAAGCTGCCGCATGATCTCTTAGCCCATGCAGACAGTTCTCCACAGCAACACGGGGTCTGAACTATTAAATTTTGGTTCCTTTATATCTGCCTTGGCAAGGCGGCGTACTTGCGTGTGGTGTTTATACACCGACTGAAGAAGCCGCAGCGCAGGGCTTGTTGTTCCTGATTTTCATGGTGCACGACGACAAAAGCTTTCTGCAGGATCCATCAATCATGGTTTTGGTCCCTGAGCAGGGAGACTGAAAGAGAGGAGGTTTCTCGAGATGTGAAGGCAATTTCATGCTGCTATTTTTTATCAAGTCTCGGGCATCAACAGATGAACGCTCTGAGAGGAGGACAATAGCAAGGATGTATACCACACACGATGGATTCTCAGGATGGCGGAGAGTGAAGGTGAACTGTTTGGTGGAAGGCTGTATCTGCAACTGATCAACAAGCTTGCAAGAGACAGAACAATCGCTGGATGCATTGAAAGGCCATACGTAAGACAACAAGACAACAAACTCTGTAGTTCCAGTCCAGGTCCCTGGCGGCCAGCTTCATGAAGGATGCCATTTCATAGCAAGCCTTCGAATCAGGCTGCCAAAGGCATGATGGACAAACTCTGATAGGGCTTCAATGGAATCCTTCTAGTTTGTTTGGAAACTGTACACCTGTGATGAGGAAATAGGATGGAATTCCAATGGTGTTGATTTTAAAGGGTTGAAGGACTGAATCCGCCCTGGTAGATCCCATGGTCTCAGGCCTTGAGGCTTCTGACCTGTCCAGTAATATCCTGCGGCTAAGATGTCCCTTCCCTTGGTCTTGAAGGCTTAGACTTCTTACAATAGAGGCATGCGCTGTCCTCTCTCTTGTCTGAGCCATGATCCTCTGCCTCGCAGGTGGACTGCTAGAGAGAAATTATGAGACACGATGTTCTCCCCAAGTGACTTTCCTTTCCTGAAGCTGGTCAATTGCTGCAAAGACAAATGGGAGTAAGTCCATTTCCTCGCCACCCTCCTTCTGCACCTTCTCCGCCCAACTTGAAAGTTCTGCAATAGCTTTGATTGCTGTCATTTCTGTTTCTGAAGGTAGAGTGAACTTGGAAAACGGGTGGCATTGTCCATCGTTGCTGTATGGTAGGGTGCCAATGACAGGATTGTTCTTTTCAAAAGGGATTATGGAGCCTTTTGCTCGATTCAAGAGTGTAAATTCAACAAAATCACCCACTTGATAGCTGTGTACATCATCAATCAAAACCGTTCGCAGTGCCCTGCTGGAGATCATCGCAAAACAGAGAGGGCACTTCAGGTGATGGTCTTTCCTGTTAGAGTCTTCACGAAGATCTCCATGCCACTGCGCAGCCTCAGGACGAGGTGGAGAGTGTTCTCCTTCTGGATGTTGTAATCTGCCAGGCCTCCCTTCTCCTCATCTGCAATTCTACCCATGTTCTCAGAATCAGAAACTTTATTCAGCTCCAGGCATTTACCAGGTATTACCTTTGCCTTGGGAGCAGAATGCTGATCAGTTTTTGGCTTCTGCAAAGAACTAATGTTTCCTGTCCCGGCTGACGATGAAGCCCCAGTTACTGCAGCACGACCATTAGAGCCTGATGGCTTCTGGGTGTCTTAAAACTCTTGTGACATATACCTCTATATCATTGGTAGAACTTGTAGCTTCAACAATCTAGTGCTGTTCTTTGCAAGTGAATGAGGCACCTGCCCCTTGATATGGAGGATTGGTGCTGATCAACCTCAGCTAGAGAATAACATTGAGCTGAGAGGCAGATTTTCTGTTTTACAAAAGAAAATGCTGGTTTTTTGACAACAACTGAACCATTTGAGTGGATAGAAGCATCTGAAGCTAGCGGAAGTGCCTTCAGAAGGCTCTGACTGCATTGTACCACAGGCCTATCCAGAGAGAGCTGGCTTTCCTATCTTAGAAAGCTTGCTCTGCAACTCACCTTCTGTCATTCGGTTTCTGATACGCAGAGCTCGGAGTTTTAAGTGTGGCAACAGACATCCTGAAGAGAACTCATTTTCTGCAGCATATGTCTGCTTAACTTTCAACTCATCTAGCTCTTCCAACATTTTGCTAAGAGCTGTAACAGACGCCAACTCAGTAGACCTGACATGGTCCAACTCCACTTCAAGCTAGCAATGTTCTTTTGTGTCTCACTTTCAGCTAACACTGCCTGTCTCTCAGTTTCTTGTACATCAGAATACTCTTCCTTTAGTTGATTACTGCAGACTATGATCTGACTTTAAAAGTTCAATCTGCTCTTCTGTCTCTACAAGTGCAGCTTGAGCAGCAACCAAAGCCTCATTAACAGAGCCGTGTTCTTCAATCGCTGAACCTGTAGAACTTGTAGAATTCTGATCAACATGTTTTAGCTCTCTTGTGGAAAACATCCATGAACCAACTACCATATGAGGATATATAGGCTTTGGGGATGCAAATCAGTATACTCATTGATACTTTGTGTGCCCATGAGCTGAGGCATAGGGAACGACATGAGGCCATCTTGTCAAGAATGGATCAGATGGTTCAATCTACTGATCAGACCAAGGCTTCTATTGATAAGTTGGTAGAATCCAACGAGCAACTCATGGCACAAATTGCTAAATTTATGCAGTTGCAAATGGCATCAAAAGAAGTTAATGAGAAGGCTTGTTCAAACAGTGACCCTTCAGTCCCACTTCAGCCATCCAACCAAAATGGTCATGGAGATGGGATCATTGGAAGAAGAGGCATTCCAAAAAATGGTTATGCTCATGGCCAGCATCAATATGCTAATGGTACACCTGAATCAAATGCTTATGCCTATGGACAACATGTATATGCTGATGAGTATCATCCCATTGAACCTTGGCAGCAGAATGGTTATTATGGTCAACATGCTTATGCTTATGAGCATCCATCTCTTCAGCAAAATAGTTCTTATGGATGTAACAGAAATGGTTATGCTTATCAGTACACTTCTAGCTTTGATCAACAGCAAGCAAGTGATTATGACCAATACAGTGGGATCAATGATCAAAGGCAACATGCTTATGAATGTGAGCAGCAAACATCAGTGGAAGCAAATGTATATGCTCAACCAAACTGTTCCTCTGATGTGCAGCAGGGCTATTATCACCATATGCAGTATGAACAGCATGAGCAATATGGTTATGAGTATGGACAGCCATCTGTTGTACATGATGAGCATGGACAACTATCTGTTGTACATGATGAGCATGGATAGCCATCTGTAGTACATGATGAGCATGGACAACCATCTGTTATACATGAACATCAGAATGACTATGAGCAGCATGTCAAAACTATCATAGAGCTGACCAATGGTGATGAACAGGTGTGTAAATTGCTATCTAAGGCTAAACGTGTTCGACACCTTACTAGTGATACAATACGAGAATTGCATGCTGCGGGCTTATGCTATCGTTGTGCTAAGCCACTATCTTGTAATCACCAAGCCACATGTAGGGCAAAGTCTGCCAAAATAATCTTGCTATTTGAATATTATGATGTAAATGATGGAGAACATCTTGTTGAAGACCATTCTGGTATGAGTCCACAACAAGAAGTTCAGTTCAAGAAGGCAGATTATGGACAGCATGTGGACTTGGAAGACCATCATGCAATGGAGACTTTGTTAGTGAGTACTATCATGATGATCGTGTTTCCAGCAGTATTTGATTTCGATCTTATGGAAGTTGATCCTATGCATGGCAAAGATACAACTTTTCCTTTTGATCCGGGAGGCTACAGGCTGATTTCGACCTCCTGTATAGATTAGTACTACTATTGAGTATTAGGTAATCTTTTCCTTTATTCCTTGTAATGCTGTACAGAGTAGTACTCTGTTCTATCCATCTCTTCTTTAGCTTTTTTCTAGGATTGTTTTTGAGGACAAAAACTTTTGGGAAGGGATGGATTGTAAGAAGTTGGGAATAGTTAGGATGTTGATAATATGCCATGTCATAGAGACATTGGTATATAAGGAGAGAAGTTGTAATTTTTCACATCTTTTGACAAATCAATACATTTACAATCTTTCTCTCCCTTCTTGCTCTCAGCTTCCATGGCTTCTTCATCTTTCCTGTCTTTCTCTCTCCAAATCTAGTCTTTCTCTCTCCTCGTCACTCTTATTCTCTCTCTTCCTGCAGTCTTTCTCTCTCCTCTGCAATCTTTCTCTCTCCTCTTTCTCTCTCCCTAGTTCTCTCTCTGACAGCTTTTATTAAGAAATCTTTGTAAAAATAGACCACATAAAGAAAATAGCAAAGCATTTTATTAAAATTTTTATTTTGATAAAATCATATCTTAAATCTAATTTAGTAGTATTTATATTAAAGAGTTTAAATCAAATAACTTAATAGTACTAAAGACCAATGATTTAGTTAAAATTAACACTAAATAAGCTTAAAGTTATAATTTATGAATAAAAGAATAATTTTAATGATTTATAATATCATGTGAATATATTGTGATATTATGTATATATATACTATTGGATATTACATGTACTATATAGTTTTACCTTAAAAATTTTATATATAATAAATTTCCACTTATTAATTGAACTAATTTTGCCTAATAATATGCTCACCACAACATGAACAAGTAACGATTATATGGCAAATAGACAATGAAAATCCACAAATAAATAAATATAAAATCACCTTATTTTCAAAACCCAAAGTATAAAGTTCCCTCTTAGAGGTAATGAATGGTTAACACATAGGACCATAATCATAATTAGGTCATGAAAATTTCTTCCAAAAACAAATCTATATTGCCTCTATTATCCATAAGAGAAGCGTATGCTTTACTATTAAAGCAATAACCTTAGCCATACTTTCATAAGGGCATTGCTAACATGGTGAGAAATGTCAATTTCCAGTCATGCTGCTCTTTATACACTTCAAAATAAGTTTAATCACCACTTTATGGACAAAATTTTCACATCTCTAGTACATCATTGGTGCCACATGCTAGCTTTAGAACTCTTGAAAATTCTCAAAAGCATGCAAGACTGCTAGTTATCTATAGGGTTAAAAATGATGTTTGAAGTTGCCTCCCAACAAGTCTCCATAGTTTTTAGATACTTCTCCTCCTCAAGGAATAAGGTATTAAAATTTGGAAGGTGGCGGTCCCTAGCAGGTCTTGCTATGATTATTGTTTTTTGCTATAATTATTGTTTTGAGTTGAGTATGTCATCAAAGTCAAGAACATAAGAACAACATTGACATGTGAGTTTGGGCATGAAATGACCTCCACAATCAGAAGTGCATGCAAATGCACCTTAAATCCTCTCTCTCCCCCCGTTGTGAAGAGTTTGGTGCTTTCAAGCATTAGCTCAGGTACATTCCTCTTTTAGAATAGATAAAAGGTAAAGGATAAAAGATGGACGAGCGTGTGAACCGACACATTCTTCTTAAAGAAAGGGTGGCACTTGGGAGGCCTGTGGGGCACTTGGGGCGGCTTTCTTGTTCGAGGTTGGAAGTTGGGGTTGGGGGCTGGGATGGATGCGGGCGCACGTGCGACCGCACTAAAATGTCTAAAAAAGTATGACTAAACTAAACACTAAAATGTCTAAAATGTCTAAAATCTTGAAATCGTAGGCGCCTCGGGGGGTACTAGAACCCGTGATGGGCCCTACCACTCTCAACCCATCATCATGGTTCGGCCTCCGCTATCACAGCTCACCTCTCAAATTGAGCGGGAAGCGTCAAGTATTTGATCACCAACGCACTCTCACTCTCTCACTCTCCCTCTCCCTCTCTCACTCAGCTCGCCCTCGCCCATAGCTCATCTGTGATCAGCTCTCTGCCGGCTTCCAAAGCTGATTCCGAGGGGAGGGGTCAAGCTTCAATTCTCTCCGTAGCCTTCTCTGGTCTCAATTGTTCTTTGATAGAGAAGGCTGGATGATCTTTGGAAGGGACGATCTTTGATTAGGTCCGAGACACAAGCAGCTACTAAGAGACTGAGGCAAACTACTGAGAGACTTCTCTTTCCTTGCGTGTTACTATCTCCCAGAGAGCAGTCTCACACACACGCACACAGACCGTGTGAATTAGCCATGAACAAACGGGTGTGGTGCCGGCTCCCTGACGAGCTCCTGCTGGAAAGAATGCTGCCCCTGCTGCCGCTGCCATCGCTGCTCCGCCTCCGCGGCGTGTGCAAGTCCTGGAACTCCTACATCCTCTCCTGCAAGCCCTGCTGCACCATCAATCGCGGGGCGTCCTCCACCACCGACCACGTCCTGGTGCTGTCGACGTGGAGCCAGGAGTGGCCCCTGCTAGCCTTCGACCCGGCGCACGAGAAGTGGCACGCGCCATCGCTGCCTGCCTGCATCACCAACAAAGTCGGTCGAACTGGAGATGGCCGAGAGGGAGCTGCTGCCGATGCCTGCAGTCTCGTGGCAGCTGCAGGCGGCCTGCTGTGCGTCAGTACCGGCCCCAACAGCCTTGCTGTCTGCAATCCTGTCACGCAGGCCGACGCCATCGGCGTCGACTGCGAGCTCCCGCTGTTCCAGGTGCTGCAGGCCGGCATGCGAGCTTGTTCCAGAAGCTTCCAGATTGTTTTGGTGGGCAACACGGGCGAAGGCCGGCAGGTCACCTGCGTGTACGACTCCGGCAAGCGGGCGTGGAGCCCCGGTGTGAAACAGCACCACGAGACGCTCTTCTTCGGCAGCGGCGTGGTTTTCTATGGGGAGAGCTTCTTCGCAACGGCGAGCTTCCCGTCGCGGCTAATGGTGCTCTCGCTGGAGACCGGCACGTGGCGGGAGCACGAGGCGGGGATACCGGCGCGTGCGAGGTTACCATGCCTGGTAAGGTGCGGCGAAAGGCTGGTACTGGTGGCTGCAGAAGAAGGAGATGAAGAATTGGAAGAAACCGATGATGATGAGGATACTGAAGATGATGGCAAGCCATTGGCAGGCGTCCGCCTGTGGAGGCTCGACGAGGGGGCGCACGTGTGGCGGGAGCTGGCGCACATGCCGGACCCCATCTTCCAACAAATTGTGGTTAACCCAGGCTTGGGTTCGGACGGGATGTGGTGTGCCGCGCGCGAGGATCGGATCTACATGGTCACCCAGGCCGCCTTCCTTGTCTTTGATGCATGCCTGGACACGTGGCGGTTTCTCCCTCATTCCCCTATTCTCTCTGGTCTCCAAGCGTGCATGAGGGATATCTTTATTCTCCGCCCCTCTTTGGAAACTGTCGAGAGTCTCGCGCACGCAAATTCGTTAATTAAAAAATGATTATTGTTGATGTTGACTATACAGTTTATTGTTTTTAAATTCGAGTCGATACTACGGTCCTTTCGCGAAGGCTGCATTGCTGATCAACACGCTTGTCCCCGAATTTAGGGTCTTCCAAAATGCAACGTTGCAAGGGGTGGCTTTTACACCTTGGCTGAAAGTGTTTTATCATTGTTGTCCTTCAGCATTGCCTACCGTAAGAGGGCCAATAGGGTTCCACCCCTCCTCAAAGCATTCCCTTCCACCCCTAATAAAGTTTCATTTGACAAGTTGAACGCATAACATTGATAAACGTCTTCAAATTGTTCCTTTTGTTATCCTTAGTTGTAACCCAACATTTTGGTCTTGCTTTAAGGATCATAGTTGTTGAATGTCTAGGAGCAAAAGTCAAATTAGTTTGATAGAAAATCTAGAATGGTTAGATAAATTTGATAGATAAAGGTCGCTATTTGTGTAAATATACTAATGGTTGGAGGTATATACAATGGAGAAAAGTTTTGGTGGTTATCTCTCTCTCTCTCTCTCTCTCTCTCTCTCATGATAGTCATGATTCTTGAGAGGACACATAGTAGTGAAAGTTTGGTGGTTATTCTTGCTTGCAACAATGAGAGAGATAGAGAGGGGGGCTTTTGTGGTGGCAATTGCCATGTTTGTGGCAATGATGATGCTAACTTGGAATGAAGAGAGAGAGAGAGAGAGAGAGAGATTTTGCATTTGCTTGATCTTGGATGTGTTGTTTGATTGTGGCTTGGATTGGAGAGAAAGAAAAAGAGTCAAAAGAGAAATAGATGAGAGAGAGAGAGAGAGAGAGAGAGAGAGAGAGAGAGAGAGAGAGAAGGTATGAAGACAAATCTACGCTTGTTTTTTATAAATATTGATAGTGTTGTAATTGTGATGTAAAAGGTGTCACAAAAAGTGTCAACTTGTGTAAATTAGCAACAAATTGTGATGTAGATAGTGATGCCAAATAATGATGGCGTTTTAGAAAAAAAAACAAGGTTGAAAATTTGAGCGTGACATTTTAGGTGCAACAAAATAAAAACAAGCAAAAAAAGGAGAGAACTTGAAGCTTTGAGAGAGAGAGAGAGAGTGTGTGTGTGTGAGAGGTAGATCTTGATCATTATTGTTGTTCACAAGGTAAGAGGAGAGGAGTGGAAAGGAGAAAAGGGAGGGAAGTCGTGAAACTTAAGGGTTTTTTCTTTGAGCTCTTGAGATAGGTGCATTGTTTCTTCTCTCTTTGTTTTTGAAGAGAAACAAAGAGGGAAGAGGGGGGGAAAGAGAAATATAGAGAGAAGGAAAGAAAGAGGGGAGGTAGAGGGAGAGGGAGGGAGAGAAGCAAAGAGGGAGAGAAAAAAGAGGGGAGGGGGAGAGAAATAAAGAGAGGAAAAGAGGGTGATAAAGGGAGTGAGAGAAATAGAGGAGAGGGAGAGAAATAAAGGAAATTTTTATTTAGTTTTGGTTTTTTTACAAATATGATTTGTATATAAAATTTATATTGTGTGCCATGTAAATATTTTGTTTAAAATTGTTATGATTATTTATTGTTTGCTTAAAAATGAGTTCAATTCAATTGAATGATGTTGAATATTGAGATTTATGTTTAAATTTTTTTAGAAGTGATACTTTTTATGGAATTGATATTTGGGTGTTGAATCATTGGGAAAGTGATATTTTATTTTCCTTTTGATATTATGTCTTATTATATAAATTTGATATATATTACTAGATATTAAGTGAAAGTATAGGTAAGTATAATTGCATTAAATATCATTAGTATATTACTTTTTGATTATTAAAATAGGTAATTATTAAAATCAAGGATAAGCAATTGAACATGTTTAGAGTTGATTGTATGTTAATATATTTGATTAGTACTTAAAATTATATATTTATACTTTGATGTTAAAGAGAATATTATCATGGTGTTTGTAGTAATATTTTGATTTAAACGTATTTAAAAAACCATTTATTTATTTAGGTTTGATATGTTTCGTAGTATTGAAGATAATAATATAAAGTTATTTAATTGTAATAAATTATTTGTTTTGTATGTTTGTATAGGGTTCTTAAATTTATTTTCAAATAATGATGGGTGAATTTTTTATTTTATTTTTAATTATATTAGTTTATAAAAATTTTATAATAACATTAATTTTTTATTAAGTGAAGTGAGCTCTTAACATTGGTTGTATCGATATTGTTTTATTTAAATTATATTAGTTTTATTCCATTTAAATGGTTATATAAAACATGTAAAATATAAACTTTGATATGATTATATAAGTAAATTTTTATATAGATATTGTGATGGTATTTAACTACTACTACCACTACTACTACTACTACTACTACCACTACTACTACGTATTTGTTTGTTTAGATAGATTGTATGTATGAGTTTGCATATAAAGAATTACTTAATCACATTGCAACATTACTTAATTTTAGTTATGTATTATTCTAAATGATGTTCTACTACTACTACTATTACTACTAACAAGAAAAGAAAAGAAAAAAAAAACTACTACTACTACTACTACTAACAAGAAAAGAAAAAAAACTACTATTAATTACTACTACTACTACTACTACAAACAAGAAAAGAAAAAATACTACTATTAATTACTACCACTACTACAACAACAACAACAAATAAGAAAATTAGACAACAATAAATAAGAAAACAAAAAAAAAACTATTACTACAACAACAACAACAACAACAACAAACAAGAAAACCACTACTACTACTACAACCATGAGTATGACGACTACGACTACGACCACAACCTCGACTACGACTACAACTATGACCACGACCACGACCACTACCATTATAATAAACAAGAAAAGAAGAAAAAACTACTACTACTATCACTACTACCACTACTACAACAACAACAATAAATAAAAAAACTAGACAACAATAAATAATAAAACAAAAAAAACTATTACTACAACAACAACAGCAACAACAAACAAGAAAACCACCACTACCACCACCACCACCACCACTACTACTACTACTATAAACAAGAAAAGAAAAAGAACTACTATTACTACCACTACTACAACAACAACAACAAATAAGAAAACTAGACAACAATAAATAAGAAAACAAAAAAAACTATTACAACAACAACAACAACAAACAAGAAAACCACTACTACTACTACAACCATGACTATGACGACTACGACTATGACCACGACCACTATAATAAACAAGTAAAGAAGAAAAAACTACTACTACTACCACTACAACAACAACAACAACAACAAATAAGAAAACTAGATAACAATAAATAAGAAAACAAAAAAAACTATTACTACAACAACAACAAACAAGAAAAACACCGCTACTACTACAACCACGCTACGACCACGACTATGACTATGACTACTACTACGACTACGACCACGAACACGACCACAACCACGACAACGACAACCACTACCACTACCACTACCACTATAATAAGCAAGAAAAGAAGGGAAAAAAAAAAACAACAACAACAATTACTACTGTTACAATAACAATAAACAAGAAAAGAAGAAAAAACTACTACTACTACTACTACTACAACAACAAACAAGAAAACAACAACCTCTCCCTCCTCTTTCTCCCTCCCTCTCCCTCTCTTTCTCTCTTTCTCTCTTTCCCTATTATGTTTAATGTTTTTCCCTCTCTCTCTCTTTCTTTCTTTCCTTTTCTCTCTTCCTCTCCCTCCCTCACCCTCTCCCTCTTTTTCTCTCTTTCCCTATTATGTTTAATGTTTTTTCTCTTATCTCCTCTCCCTCTCTCATTTTCTCTCCCGCCCTCACCCTCACCCTTACCCTCTCTTTCTCTCTTTCCCTATTATGTTTAATGTTTTTTCCCTCTTTCTCTCGTTCCTTCTTTCCTTTTCTCTCTTCCTCTCCCTCTCTCATTTCCTCTCCCTCCCTCTCTCTCCCTTTCTCTCTCATTTCCTCTCCCTCTCTCAATACACATGAATTTTAACAAAAACAAGTAAAAGAAAAAGAGAAAACACAAAAACAAAGTAAGAAGGAACAATGCACTCACCATAAAGGCTCGAAGAAGGGTTCGGCGGCTCCTCTTCGCCCTCCGTACACTTTCTCCTCTTCTTTGCAAATGGCAACGACGGCGATGAGAAGCTTTCATTCTCCCTCTTTCTCTCTTTCTCTCCCTCTCCGTCTCAAATGAAAGATGTTCGCTCTCCCTTTCTCTCTCTCTTTTGTGTATGCGCGCAAAATAACACGCTTGGGTTTCGATCCACGTTTTTTTCGTCTGAGTACCATCGCTATTAGCATCACATTTGCGTCGCTAAATGCGACGCTAATAGCAACGCATATAGTGACACTACTGTTTTGTGTTTCAAAGCGCCGTCGCTATACCTCCATATCCTTGTAGTGGAGGTGATCACAAATTATAAAGGCCATCACACATGGTACACTCTTTTTTGGCCACACCTTCAAGGTTATATATTGTGACCTCTCTCTCTCTCTCTCATATATATGGAATGTTCATAATGAACTTGGAAATTGTGGAAAACAAGGGGCCAATCCTTTAATAGGATGGTCTAACAAAGTGTCAAACTTAAATATACTTACAAGTATATCTTTCTAAAAATCAAAAGCATAAGAGGTGATACCTAACTAATAAAGATATGCACTATCTAAAAATTTGAGGTATTCCAAAGATTATATTTGAATTCTATGAAGCTAATAAAGACTATGTGTATTTATAGGAAACTTATTACTACATGTTTGTCATAATCAAATATATAAAACTTACAAACCAAAGGAGGTGATTAAAAATTAAAATTTGTTACCAGAAACATACATGTCAAGCATAAATATTTTTTATCTAACAAATGCAAATGTATTACAATCCTAAGATATAGGACAAACATGTAAGATACAATTTGTATACATCCCAAATATTAAGCATTTGTCCTTAGAGAAATTCTCTAAATTCATAAGGCTCCCTTTTTAATATCAATCGGCAAGCATGTCCTAAGGGCATCAATGAGCTCATGACCGTGGGGGAGGTTGATATATAGAATTGTTATTGTTGTAGTAGTAGTGGTAGTAATAGTAGTTCTTTTTCTTTTCTTGTTTATAGTAGTAGTAGTAGTGGTGGTGGTGGTGGTGGTGGTGGTGGTTGTAGTAGTAGTGGTGGTTTTCTTGTTTGTTGTTGCTGTTGTTGTTGTAGTAATAGTTTTTTTTTGTTTTATTGTTTATTGTTGTCTAGTTTTCTTATTTGTTGTTGTTGTTGTAGTAGTGGTAGTAGTAGTAGTTTTTTCTTCTTTTCTTGTTTATTATAATGGTAGTGGTCGTGGTCATGGTCATAGTTGTAGTCGTAGTCGGGGTCGTGGTCGTGGTCGTGGTCGTGGTCGGGGGAGGTTGATATATAGAATTTCTAAATTGTCCTAAGGGCAATTTAGAACAAAATTGCATGTTTCATGTGGTAAGAGGGTTCATGGGAGGTTGATATATAGAGCATAATTCAAACTTCAAAATCTTTGATAGCTTAGACTAATATAATGTTGAATGCGGAAAAATGCAATACATGGGGATATGGCACTCATTAATATATAAGGAGTGGAAGATCAACATTAACAAGATCAAGCCTAAACTATATCTATAAAGAACATGTATGACCATTTCTCAAAGTTTTTAAAAGATAAATACATTTAATGGCGATTTCTACTCTCATTGAGCATATCATGCAATGCATATTATCCAACTCTAAGCTTACAACATCATATAAATTAGACAACCCATAAACTAGTTTGAGAACTTTTTATTTTTCTCTTTTTTTAAATAATCAATAGTTAATAATATATGCACATAAATAAATAAATATATAATATATTAATAAAAATACAATTTTATATCTTTTGTTAATAATTAATTGATATATTAATAATTAATGATTAATATCTACTTAGCTATATATATATATAACGATAATTAATTATTAATAGATAGTCAATTATGTCAATGTATTATTAATTATAATTAATATATATATATATTATTTAATTAAGATAGATGTATGTATGTATGCATGTAAAATATATATATGTATATGTATGGATATATGTATATATGTGTGTGTTTAGTATATGTGTCTATTTGTTTGGTCTCATAAATATGTGTCCTCTCTTTCTCTCTTATCATTTTTATTTTCCCTTCTTTCTTTTTCTTGCTTCTGTACGTCATCTTTCTTTATCTCATGTGTGTGTATATGTATGCATGTGTATATGTGTATGTGTTAAGAAGTGAACCGGAAGAGAGAAAGATATGAGAGAGAAGACTACAAGAAGAGAGAAAGAGGGAAGAGCTGCGAAAACACTAGAACAAGAGAGAGAAACACAAGAAATGAAGAAAGATGTCACCCATGAAAGTTGAAGGAGAGAGATGAAGTAAGAAAATACTAGTACTATATCAAAATTGGGTACAAAGTGATTGGTAGCTCCACCTTTTATACATGTACCCTATTTTCCATCCTTTACATTTCAGTAGTATTCTATTATAATGACTACAAAAATAGAGAAATCGCTAATGTGCACAATGTAATGGATGGAATCAAATGTGGAAAATCAAATAGACCATATGTGCATCCATTATAGATGATAAGACAAGGAACTATCATAACTCCATGAAAAGACACATGTAAACAATAGATAGCATCTTGTCTACTATAGACTCTATTGTAGAAAAACTGAAATATCTTTTGATAGGCTTATCCAAATTAAGCATGCCATGGGCCAAAAGAAAGCTCGTTTGACATACTTTCAGTCTATATAGGCATTGCTACTTTGTAATCAAATCAGAATTAAAACTGAGCCAAACTAATAAGCTGTTGCAAACTGCTTGCATTAGATAGGGCCTTAAATGACTAGTTTTCAACAAAATAGACCTCTTAAAGATAAGGATTTTGATCCCAATATGGATGTTGGTAATGAAAGTGCAAAACCCATCCCATATCCTCCTAGATCAAAAGGTATGCCAACATAATAATGATCCAAAGTAAGAAAACAATAATCAAACTCATAATCTTGACCACCTAGGTCAAATGGGTAAGAAGAAGTATCCTCACAATCACATCCATAACCATATCCATCATCCATAAGATCATAACCATCATGAATCTCATGTACATCCTCATCATTAGCAATCCGATCATAATATCCATTGCCAAAGTCTTCATAATCATATGCATCAAAGAGAGTATATTGTTTTTTTAATGGTTCATGTAGACCTTGGTTGAGCATAAGCTGATGCATATCCTCAACTAATCAATCATAGGAGTGATCAAAAACTTCAAAATCTTTAGTTTTAGCATATCCATATTAAGCTACAAGTGGTCCATATGGTTGCTCATCGACTAAGTGATCATTATATGCATATGCATTTTCCTCTTCTTGTTGGTCATCTTGGTCATCTTCTTGTTCTTCATATTGTTGTTTTTCATCTTGCCCATCATGTTGCCCATTGTCTTCTACTTCATCTCATGAATAACTTGAACAAACAAAGATCTTAGCATTACATTTGTTGGATTCCCATTAACATGTTGTCCAAGCTCATTGGAGCAATCCTCTCCCTCATGACATTGTACAAATTATACATGCTTCCCATGATCTACTTTTTCACATTTCGATATGTGACCAACATCAATGCTCTAAGGAAATGACCACATCATGTAAAGACGGTTGGAATTTACCCTCATTGGTTGTACCAAGGGGCAACTAATGCAAGCATTTTCTTTTTTAATTCAACATTCTTGAGAAAAAGATTTATTGCCATCTCCACACAAGCACAAAGATCTTCATTGCAAGTACAAAGATGAAGCCATATGAAAGTAACATATTATTTGGTCTTGGTAAAACCTCTCTTAAGAAGTTTGACCAATGAATTCATACATATATCTGTAATTTCCCATGCTAATTGTCTTCCAAAGAATCCCATAACCTTTATCTTAACTAATGGAGGTATATAAATTATCATAGCCCATCAATTAGTATCAATCTCTGCAATGAGGGTGAAGAGAAATACCACTATATATTTTAAATGCCGCTACTGCTGAGATGATTGATCAAGTAGTGATATAAGAAAATGTAATACATCAATGCCTTAAAAAGATTGCAAAAGAGTAGTACCACTACTGTAAAATTACTTCAATGATGCCAATAAATCAGCTTGAACCTCTAGATTGAGTATGGCGAGTAGTCCAACAAGCATTCTTTTGGCTTCCACATTATATATACATCCTTGTAAAACAATGTTATCATGAAGATTGATGAGAACTTGTGTAACACTTTGTACCACAAGACTCATAATACTTTGTTTGATGCATGAATGCTCAAAATAGGTTCACTTGTCCTAAAATAAGTCTCCTTAATCTCATGAGTGGTAGGTAATATACCCTTCTTTCCACTGATACTTGGGGGTGGAGGGCTATTATTCAATGGTTGGAATGATTATTTGTCTCAACTTTCTTTATTTGTCATGTGTGTTGCCGTAAGAATATATATTTGAGTACTAAGTTTATCCAAAGACTCTAGTGGAAGATGAAAAATTCTCTAAGGAATCCTTAATAGAGTGGGCCATCTACTCCATTGCTGCCTTGGTTTGAATGTTAGACTGAACCATTTGCTCCACCACTTGATCCAATTTAGAGAGCAACTCTATATGTATGATAGAATGTCTAGTTCATGGTTACAAAGCATAGCATTGAGAGTGTTATACACACTATATTCTTGGGATTCTTCCTCATTAAGTTGTGTCTTAGACATTGTTACATGTGCTTTCTCAATTTGTTGCTAGACATCATCATTAGCCTTGTTCTTTCCTTTGTTTCTAGCCATTTCTGCTTATTGTTATAGTGTAGTCCAAGTAGACCACTTGTTACTAAAATGGCTATAACTTTTCACCACGATATCAAAATCAAAAAATTTTTAATTAAAAAAAAATAGCTCTTCACGATGAGCTATAGCACTTGACTTCAAAATTAAATAAAATAAAATATTATGAAAATATTATTTTTCTACTATATAAAACAGTCTAGCACCCTATAAAAACATTGTTTTAGCCTTTCCACCTTCCTTAGGTCCAAACTAAGGTATGCAAGCCTTGTATTATCTTGTATATGACTTACTAGATATGACCTGCAATACCTTGAATAAACCTTGGATAAATTATGAATTAATTTGCAATACTTGTAACCAAGTAGAAAGTATCCCAAAATGGGTCCCAATTCCCCGTTTGACTGTTGAGATACCCTGTGCACAACTTGTAATAAGCTTCAAATAACTTATAGCACCTAGGAATGACTAAATATCAGCCCTAACCAATGCCAAAGTGTCCTGTTACTCCTACATGTCTTTGTACCCTGATAGGCAATCATCTGCTTTTTACATGGCCGGCCATAGCCTAGGTCCTTTTTCCCATTGTCCTCCTATCTTCCTAACTTTCTTCTTACCGCCCATCTACATTTACAATTTGCACAGAGGTCAGAGCTCGTCAGCGCTCTTAAAACAAATCATGATGTGCTTTGCGCTCTTTTACAGAAGTATTGACTTGCGCTTTTTCTTAAGTGCCTCTCCTCAATTTAGGACTTTCTCACACTTTTTGTTATTCCTGATTTTTCTTGGCGTGCCTTCGTTCTCCATTCCACTTTTGCCTTGGCTTTGTCTTCTGCTTTAGATTTTTTGGATTTTTCACCTTGTTTGTTTGAGGGTTAACATTACCCACCTCCTAGTTGAGTGCCAGTCCCATGGCACTTGTTGGGGGATGAGTCGGACTCTGTTGCTGGAGTAGCCAAGTAGCTCTTTGAGTTTGTGTACGAGTCGAGTTGGAAGGTGTGTTGGAGGGATTTATGAAACTGTGAGGCCTTTGAGTTGGAGATGATGCCTTGTGTTGGAGGGATTCATGGAACTGTGAGGCCCTTGAGTTGGAGATGATCCCTTGTGTTGGAGGGATTTATGGACCTAAAAGGCGCTTGAGTTGGAGATGATCCCTTGGGCGGATCTAGTATTGAAATGGAATATTGTGTTGGATGGATCCGTCCTCCGGCCCTCTATGCGGTGACCTTCTTATGCGTTGTTCGAAATGAGCTTCTTCATTTACTTTTTGTTGGGGGTTGTGGTGCTCGCCCCTTGGTTTGTTGGGTCGACATGGTAGGACATTTCATAAGATGGGGAGCACATTGCATGGATGATGGGGTCGCTGAAGTTGGTGGGGAGGCCTTCTTTGGTTGTGCATTGCATGTGGGTGTGTGCCATTGTCGTGTGGTGCATCGTGCGCATGCTAGTGGGATGGAGCTTAGGATAACATGTCTAACTATAGGCGAATCTTGCCTTGCTGGGTGTGTCCTGCCCTTGATGTGCCCTAAGCATAACGTGGGGGGTCAAAATGAGGCTAGGGGGTTAGGGACGGAGCCGGCCGACTGAAGCCACTGGACACACCTATCTTGAGGACCCCTAGGTGCAGTGGTTGTGGTGGATGTGCAACGTGCATTGGCGATGTCGTGATGCTGCGCATCTGAGCCGTGAACACCTCCATTTTTGTTGTGCATTTGTGTTAATTTCTGCGTGTGATTTATTGTTTGTGTGATGCTTTTTAATAATCCGCATCCAATGTATATATTCCCTTAGTGCATACGCATGATTTTGTTTGGATGCATGATGTGTCACCATTGCTCCTTTCTCACTGAAATCCTCATGAGAGATTGATAATATATAAACTGTTAAAGGCTGTCATAGTGGTTGATCAGGTTGCGAGGAGGATGAATTCCGTCAATAGGACTGAAATGCTGATTGCAAAGAGATGTCAGACATCAGATGTTGTGAAAAATCACTACGTCAGAAGCAAGGAGATGAACAGAGGAACATGATCCAAAATGAATGCCTTATTACGAGATTAAGTGGATGATGATGCTGTGTCTTAGCGGGGGGGTAAAAAGGAAGGTCACTTGCCTAATTCTGACATGTGAATTAGAGAAAGAAAAACTAAAGATAGAGGAGAAAAGGAAGGGAAAAAGGAGACTAATTGGGGAAAAGAGTATTCGAATGGCAAAAGGGAGGGAAAAAGACGGATTGTCATGCGCTTGAATTGGAGGAGAGGTTCCTTCTTTTTGGGCTCTCCGTGGCGAAATGAGAGGGGAGCAATGCTAAAGGGGAAGGAAAAAGCTCTAATTCGGAAAACCGTAGGCATGTTAAAGACGGAACGACCAGAACAGGCCGCCTGTGGTCATGAGTGAAGAAGAACTTACTCCAAAAGAACAAGAAGCACTCGATGCTATACGACAAAAAAAAAAAGTTACTGGAGGAACACAGGCAGAAGAAAATTATAGCTGGGAGCAAGCCTATTGTGCCCAGGAAATTTGATAAAGATCGTTTTTTTTTTACTCAACCAGAATGTCACGACATCTTTCAAGCATGGGTCTAGATCCGACTGCAGCTGTGGCGAAGGAAGAGGGACAGGTCTTTAGGGATGGAAATTGATGGTGATGGAGATATCATGGATATTGATCAACCCAAGAAGCGCCTGCGAACCCGCTCTAGGTCTGTCTCTCGACATGTTGAAGCATTGCCAGGTGAAGGGTTTAAGGATACAGCTCAGAAGAAGAAGGCTGTGAGGATTGTGAAGAAAGGCAGGAGTTCAAGGCGACAAGCATGGAGGGGTTGAAATGTCGATAGAGTGAAAAGACACACAGAAGTGGACCTACAGATGAAGACTGCGAGGCTGATTTGAAGTTTTGGTGCCGAGACATGAAAGGGGGAAGCTATATGGGAAAACAATGGGAATTCTGACACATTCCAGTGTTAGTGGCAAAGCTAGGAGGAGAGTATCTGGACGTCGTCTTCTCCTCGGGCGACCAGTTTGCGTTTTGAGAACCCTGGGACGGCAAGCTCTCTCTGGACTGTAATGGTGGAATCTTGTCCGCAGTTGCCGTGCATTTCGCGAGTACTGGCTCATTCTGAGCAACTGATTGAGCTCAAGTTTCTCTTCTTCCACAAATATATCCCTCATTTCCAATAATATCGATTTGATTCGATAAGTCGTCGATTGGGCGGTTTTTCTTTCCTGTCTCGTATCGAGAGGTTCTTCAAACCAAGCTCTCTCACATCCGTTTGCACGATAGCAAGGCCGCTCATTGTTATTGTGCAGGCCAGAGGGCTGTTCATTGATATTGTGTAGGCTTAAGCAAGGGAATCGAGAGGAAGGAAGTAGCCACAGGCACGGAGTCGAGCGGGCGATCCTACCTTTCGATAGGATGGGACTCCGCGACGTCAGCGTGCCTTTTCACTTCAAGCTCCAGCTATGTCGATGCTCTGCCTCCTTTCGAACACGCCATCTGTAGCAGCATGGAGAGAAAGCTGAGGGAAAGCTTTCCTGATCAGTCCAGGAGAGAAGGTCCTCACTCTCGAATTGAAGACAGACACATCATGATTCGCAGCAGTAACGCAGTGTATTTGTGCAGTTCATAAGTGGATTGAAGATTTACTCCGAGATGTGTGTCATTAGCTTGTCAACGAAAAGGATTATGAAGAGGCGAAGCAGTTTCCGACTGCCAGTTGCCAGCATCTGTGCTGTGGTAGACATATGCCGCAGAGAACCAGAGGAGGATCAATTACGGGAAAAGCTGTCATAAAACGATTGGAATCTCCTTACAGTGACAATGCAGAAAAGTTCTTCCAAGTTCATTTGCTGACATATGGCGCATCAGCAAGGCCAATCTGTCCTCTACTGTCATTGACCAACTCATCAAGTTACTGGATGGGGGAGCTAGCACATTACCCCTGGGTTTCATATGAATCCTATACAACACTGGGCATTATTTTGGTCTGCACCAAAACAGTTCCCTAAAACCTCTTGAATACACCTCTGAGGATCCTTCGTATTTGTCTTTTACAGCTGCTGCAGTCGTGGAACAGTGTGAGATAGAGAAAACCTATGACGTGATTTCTTTACAAACCCTGACTTGTGGGAGGACAACCAATTCAGGAAGTTCAGAACATGCTGATTTCAAGCATCGGATCACTAAAGAGAATCTATGGATTGATGCAAGCTGGAATCTTCCTTGGGTGAGAGTAGAATTATCCCTAATGACACATTTTCAAGCTGTTCCTCTTGATTGTCATCCACTTTTGAAAGAAAATGAGAACAAGATGCCGATTAGTGCATCTATCACTCTTTTATGTATAAGTTGTGGGTACTAGAGGTAGTACCTGGTTCTTTGTAAACAGTGTAAATCCTATTGAGTTTTCTGAGACAGGAGGCCATCCTGGATGTAATGGATGTTTGCAGCTAAATAGATGATGAAGATTAAAGCTTTGATATATGTCTAGATTTTGTTTTCCAGGGAAGACCTGTGAGCTGCCAAGCTGTAGTGATCAGCTCTCTAAGCTTTATACCCATTCTCAGCTATACACCCTTTATAGAGGACATTATTGATTAGGTTCAGCAGAGTCTGCCTATTGAGCTTCCTCAGATGCATATTATGTTCTTCTTAATGGTCCTGGAGTTTTAACAAGCTGGATATGACTAAATCCAGAATCTAATTGTTTTATTTGGTGCCCTGAAAACCAAGCTCTTATGATTATTGTAAAGCTGAGGACAGATTATCATACTTTGACATTTATTTTGACTCTTCTCTTGTTATAAAGTGAACTTTGGGATCAAATATTGAGATCTTCTTGTTAGCCTCTTTCCTTGCTGTCCCTTGAACCCCGTGTTCTGCAGCCCTTACGTGAACTCTACGACATTTCTGGTGAACCCGACGTGAAAGTGCTGCGTCATCAGCAAGATGGGAGACTCGCAAGAAGAGATGACAGATGATAATGTCATGAAGAACCTGTTTCAGTCATTTACCATGTATATGCAGCAGCAAGCTCATGCAAAACATGACAGTGATGCTATGGATGCTTTGAAAGCTGTCCAACAGGAGATGAAGCAGTTTAATGGCCAGCAAGTGTCAACTTACCTGCATTTGTATGAAGAAAAGATGAAGTTTTTTGGGGTTTCTCAAGATGTTTGGAGCCGCTACTTCTTGCGGATCGTGGTGCGCGCTCTTGAAGGTCGAATTGCAGAAATTCAAGAGGCACATGCAGGATGGGCTGAATTTAAAAAGGCATTAAAAGATGAATATTTCCTGGAGGATACAGGTCTTATGAATCGCAGGAATTTTTTAGCATGGGTTTCTATGCCTAATAAGGGACTTTCTGTTACCGCTCTTCTGCGAGAGTTTGAAAGCCGATATGATCAGTTGGATGGGTCTGAACAGCAAGCTTTGGAGATGCAGAAAGTGGAGTTATTTTTGCAAGCTGCAGATGCTGATTTACAGGAAAAGTTGGATGATCTTTTGGAAGATCAAGCTACTGATTCAGGTTTAAAGACTGAGTGGAGACATGTCATTGATGCTGTGAATGCTCTTGTCAAGAAGCAGCGCATGAGAGTCAGATTGCATCGAAATACAGGATTAGTTCCTGAAAAATCCTTGGAGACTTCTTCTTCTACCCCTGCTACTTCTTTGCCTAAGCCTACTCCTCCTGTTATGCATCCACCAGTTCCACCAGTTCCTACTGCTCCAGTGCCTTTATCTGTAGATGATGTTATTAAAGGCTTGGCGGATTTGACGATTGAAGCAGTCAAAGCTGAAGTTGGTAAGTTAAAGGAGCAACTTATGTCAGTACCTGCTATAGCACCTACTCCAGTGATTGCTTTTCCAGCTGGTCAAAGAAAAGGGCGACGATGTATTTGGTGTGATAGTACAGAGCACCAACACTGCAGAGATTGTGATGCTTTTCAGGAAGCACGTAAGAAGAATGTAGTGTTCTGGGGACAAGATGGAAAGATATGGCTGACAGAGACTGGCGCTCCTCTTGACACGAACTTTGGTAAGGGAGGTATGAAGAAGCTTGTTGATGATATGGCTGCGCGATCAGCTTATGTGAGTGTTAGAGGAGATGCTTCAGCTTTTGGAGTCCAGCTTGAGCAAAAATCTGATGGAGACTCTGCTTTATGGTCTTCGGCCTTGGAGATAGCGAGAAGAAGGAAAGTTCAAACTTCTACTATGACTTGTGTGGGCTCTAGCATCCAAGGAGAAACAGGATGGGATTCTCCTGTTGACAGGTACATTGGTCATAAGGAGAAAGAGTTGAAGAATGCAGGTATTTTGCAAGCAGAAGAGCATGTAGATGGATTGTATGAAGGGATGTCTTATGCAGATACATTGTTTGAGATGAGAGCAATGCTGAAAACTGATGTATGCAAGGGTACAAAGATCATACCTGTGCAAACCTTGGATATGTTTCAGGAAATTTCTGGTTTTATGCTGCAAACAGAGTTAGAGGCTGAGAAAACTCAGCAAACTGAATTTATGGCTGATCTTGAACAGCTAACAGAATTGCAGAGGGCTGAATCCATTCAGCCAACAGAGTTGAATGCAGAAAAATTTCTGCATACAGAGTTTCAGGATGCGTCTATATAGTCCATAGAGCCGAGGGCTGAATTCATTCAGCCAACAGAGTTGAATGCAGAAAAATTTCTGCATAAAGAGTTTCAGGCTGCACCCATGCAGTCCATAGAGCTAAAGGCTGAAATTTTTCAGCCAACAGAGTTGAAAGATGCTGAAAATTTGCAGAAATTGCAGCAAAGGAGAGAGTGCTTGAATGATGCCAAGGTTGACACAAAATATAAAACAGTTGATAAGAAGGTTAAGCCGGTTGCAGGTCCGCTTCCTTCTGATAGTGATGAGCAGATTGAAAAAGCTATGAAGCAGCCTATGTTGAGGGATCCTGCAAATATTGGACATAAGTTTTCAGGGCTGAAATCTGTCTTTGCTGTTAATAAAGTCATCATAGTTGGGCATATGGTTGGATATTACGGCAGAAAGCCTTCTCCTGCAAAGGTGGATGCCATAAACAGGATTGCAGAGTATTGCTCGACTACTTCAGAGGTGCGGAGATTTGTGGGAGCTTGTGTATTTTACATGATTTGGATTCCTCATTTTGCTCATATTGCAGATGTTCTCTATCAGCTGTTTCGAAAGGGGCAGAAATTTCATAGGGATGATGAAGCTGATGGAGAAACAGGTTTACTAGAATCAGAAGATGGACTTGACCTGTTTGTGGACTTGAATGATCCTGGATAGTTGGCACATCCGGAGGATGCGCAGGTTTAGAGGGGGTGGATGTCGTGATGCTGCGCATCTGAGCCGTGAACACCTCCATTTTTGTTGTGCATTTGTGTTAATTTCTGCGTGTGATTTATTGTTTGTGTGATGCTTTTTAATAATCCGCATCCAATGTATATATTCCCTTAGTGCATACGCATGATTTTGTTTGGATGCATGATGTGTCACCATTGCTCCTTTCTCACTGAAATCCTCATGAGAGATTGATAATATATAAACTGTCAAAGGCTGTCATAGTGGTTGATCAGGTTGCGAGGAGGATGAATTCCGTCAATAGGACTGAAATGCTGATTGCAAAGAGATGTCAGACATCAGATGTTGTGAAAAATCACTACGTCAGAAGCAAGGAGATGAACAGAGGAACATGATCCAAAATGAATGCCTTATTACGAGATTAAGTGGATGATGATGCTGTGTCTTAGCGGGGGGGTAAAAAGGAAGGTCACTTGCCTAATTCTGACATGTGAATTAGAGAAAGAAAAACTAAAGATAGAGGAGAAAAGGAAGGGAAAAAGGAGACTAATTGGGGAAAAGAGTATTCGAATGGCAAAAGGGAGGGAAAAAGACGGATTGTCATGCGCTTGAATTGGAGGAGAGGTTCCTTCTTTTTGGGCTCTTCGTAGCGAAAGGAGAGGGGAGCAATGCTAAAGGGGAAGGAAAAAGCTCTAATTCGGAAAACCGTAGGCATGTTAAAGACGGAACGACCAGAACAGGCCGCCTGTGGTCATGAGTGAAGAAGAACTTACTCCAAAAGAACAAGAAGCACTCGATGCTATACGACAAAAAAAAAAAAGTTACTGGAGGAACACAGGCAGAAGAAAATTATAGCTGGGAGCAAGCCTATTGTGCCCAGGAAATTTGATAAAGATCGTTTTTTTTTTACTCAACCAGAATGTCACGACATCTTTCAAGCATGGGTCTAGATCCGACTGCAGCTGTGGCGAAGGAAGAGGGACAGGTCTTTAGGGATGGAAATTGATGGTGATGGAGATATCATGGATATTGATCAACCCAAGAAGCGCCTGCGAACCCGCTCTAGGTCTGTCTCTCGACATGTTGAAGCATTGCCAGGTGAAGGGTTTAAGGATACAGCTCAGAAGAAGAAGGCTGTGAGGATTGTGAAGAAAGGCAGGAGTTCAAGGCGACAAGCATGGAGGGGTTGAAATGTCGATAGAGTGAAAAGACACACAGAAGTGGACCTACAGATGAAGACTGCGAGGCTGATTTGAAGTTTTGGTGCCGAGACATGAAAGGGGGAAGCTATATGGGAAAACAATGGGAATTCTGACACATTCCAGTGTTAGTGGCAAAGCTAGGAGGAGAGTATCTGGACATCGTCTTCTCCTCGGGCGACCAGTTTGCGTTCTGAGAACCCTGGGACGGCAAGCTCTCTCTGGACTGTAATGGTGGAATCTTGTCCGCAGTTGCCGTGCATTTCGCGAGTACTGGCTCATTCTGAGCAACTGATTGAGCTCAAGTTTCTCTTCTTCCACAAATATATCCCTCATTTCCAATAATATCAATTTGATTCGATAAGTCGTCGATTGGGCGGTTTTTCTTTCTTGTCTCGTATCGAGAGGTTCTTCAAACCAAGCTCTCTCACATCCGTTTGCACGATAGCAAGGCCGCTCATTGTTATTGTGCAGGCCAGAGGGCTGTTCATTGATATTGTGTAGGCTTAAGCAAGGGAATCGAGAGGAAGGAAGTAGCCACAGGCACGGAGTCGAGCGGGCGATCCTACCTTTCGATAGGATGGGACTCCGCGACGTCAGCGTGCCTTTTCACTTCAAGCTCCAGCTATGTCGATGCTCTGCCTCCTTTCGAACACGCCATCTGTAGCAGCATGGAGAGAAAGCTGAGGGAAAGCTTTCCTGATCAGTCCAGGAGAGAAGGTCCTCACTCTCGAATTGAAGACAGACACATCATGATTCGCAGCAGTAACGCAGTGTATTTGTGCAGTTCATAAGTGGATTGAAGATTTACTCCGAGATGTGTGTCATTAGCTTGTCAACGAAAAGGATTATGAAGAGGCGAAGCAGTTTCCGACTGCCAGTTGCCAGCATCTGTGCTGTGGTAGACATATGCCGCAGAGAACCAGAGGAGGATCAATTACGGGAAAAGCTGTCATAAAACGATTGGAATCTCCTTACAGTGACAATGCAGAAAAGTTCTTCCAAGTTCATTTGCTGACATATGGCGCATCAGCAAGGCCAATCTGTCCTCTACTGTCATTGACCAACTCATCAAGTTACTGGATGGGGGAGCTAGCACATTACCCCTGGGTTTCATATGAATCCTATACAACACTGGGCATTATTTTGGTCTGCACCAAAACAGTTCCCTAAAACCTCTTGAATACACCTCTGAGGATCCTTCGTATTTGTCTTTTACAGCTGCTGCAGTCGTGGAACAGTGTGAGATAGAGAAAACCTATGACGTGATTTCTTTACAAACCCTGACTTGTGGGAGGACAACCAATTCAGGAAGTTCAGAACATGCTGATTTCAAGCATCGGATCACTAAAGAGAATCTATGGATTGATGCAAGCTGGAATCTTCCTTGGGTGAGAGTAGAATTATCCCTAATGACACATTTTCAAGCTGTTCCTCTTGATTGTCATCCACTTTTGAAAGAAAATGAGAACAAGATGCCGATTAGTGCATCTATCACTCTTTTATGTATAAGTTGTGGGTACTAGAGGTAGTACCTGGTTCTTTGTAAACAGTGTAAATCCTATTGAGTTTTCTGAGACAGGAGGCCATCCTGGATGTAATGGATGTTTGCAGCTAAATAGATGATGAAGATTAAAGCTTTGATATATGTCTAGATTTTGTTTTCCAGGGAAGACCTGTGAGCTGCCAAGCTGTAGTGATCAGCTCTCTAAGCTTTATACCCATTCTCAGCTATACACCCTTTATAGAGGACATTATTGATTAGGTTCAGCAGAGTCTGCCTATTGAGCTTCCTCAGATGCATATTATGTTCTTCTTAATGGTCCTGGAGTTTTAACAAGCTGGATATGACTAAATCCAGAATCTAATTGTTTTATTTGGTGCCCTGAAAACCAAGCTCTTATGATTATTGTAAAGCTGAGGACAGATGATCATACTTTGACATTTATTTTGACTCTTCTCTTGTTATAAAGTGAACTTTGGGATCAAATATTGAGATCTTCTTGTTAGCCTCTTTCCTTGCTGTCCCTTGAACCCCGTGTTCTGCAGCCCTTACGTGAACTCTACGACATTTCTGGTGAACCCGACGTGAAAGTGCTGCGTCATCAGCAAGATGGGAGACTCGCAAGAAGAGATGACAGATGATAATGTCATGAAGAACCTGTTTCAGTCATTTACCATGTATATGCAGCAGCAAGCTCATGCAAAACGTGACAGTGATGCTATGGATGCTTTGAAAGCTGTCCAATAGGAGATGAAGCAGTTTAATGGCCAGCAAGTGTCAACTTACCTGCATTTGTATGAAGAAAAGATGAAGTTTTTTGGGGTTTCTCAAGATGTTTGGAGCCGCTACTTCTTGCGGATCGTGGTGCGCGCTCTTGAAGGTCGAATTGCAGAAATTCAAGAGGCACATGCAGGATGGGCTGAATTTAAAAAGGCATTAAAAGATGAATATTTCCTGGAGGATACAGGTCTTATGAATCGCAGGAATTTTTTAGCATGGGTTTCTATGCCTAATAAGGGACTTTCTGTTACCGCTCTTCTGCGAGAGTTTGAAAGCCGATATGATCAGTTGGATGGGTCTGAACAGCAAGCTTTGGAGATGCAGAAAGTGGAGTTATTTTTGCAAGCTGCAGATGCTGATTTACAGGAAAAGTTGGATGATCTTTTGGAAGATCAAGCTACTGATTCAGGTTTAAAGACTGAGTGGAGACATGTCATTGATGCTGTGAATGCTCTTGTCAAGAAGCAGCGCATGAGAGTCAGATTGCATCGAAATACAGGATTAGTTCCTGAAAAATCCTTGGAGACTTCTTCTTCTACCCCTGCTACTTCTTTGCCTAAGCCTACTCCTCCTGTTATGCATCCACCAGTTCCACCAGTTCCTACTGCTCCAGTGCCTTTATCTGTAGATGATGTTATTAAAGGCTTGGCGGATTTGACGATTGAAGCAGTCAAAGCTGAAGTTGGTAAGTTAAAGGAGCAACTTATGTCAGTACCTGCTATAGCACCTACTCCAGTGATTGCTTTTCCAGCTGGTCAAAGAAAAGGGCGACGATGTATTTGGTGTGATAGTACAGAGCACCAACACTGCAGAGATTGTGATGCTTTTCAGGAAGCACGTAAGAAGAATGTAGTGTTCTGGGGACAAGATGGAAAGATATGGCTGACAGAGACTGGCGCTCCTCTTGACACGAACTTTGGTAAGGGAGGTATGAAGAAGCTTGTTGATGATATGGCTGCGCGATCAGCTTATGTGAGTGTTAGAGGAGATGCTTCAGCTTTTGGAGTCCAGCTTGAGCAAAAATCTGATGGAGACTCTGCTTTATGGTCTTCGGCCTTGGAGATAGCGAGAAGAAGGAAAGTTCAAACTTCTACTATGACTTGTGTGGGCTCTAGCATCCAAGGAGAAACAGGATGGGATTCTCCTGTTGACAGGTACATTGGTCATAAGGAGAAAGAGTTGAAGAATGCAGGTATTTTGCAAGCAGAAGAGCATGTAGATGGATTGTATGAAGGGATGTCTTATGCAGATACATTGTTTGAGATGAGAGCAATGCTGAAAACTGATGTATGCAAGGGTACAAAGATCATACCTGTGCAAACCTTGGATATGTTTCAGGAAATTTCTGGTTTTATGCTGCAAACAGAGTTAGAGGCTGAGAAAACTCAGCAAACTGAATTTATGGCTGATCTTGAACAGCTAACAGAATTGCAGAGGGCTGAATCCATTCAGCCAACAGAGTTGAATGCAGAAAAATTTCTGCATACAGAGTTTCAGGATGCGTCTATATAGTCCATAGAGCCGAGGGCTGAATTCATTCAGCCAACAGAGTTGAATGCAGAAAAATTTCTGCATAAAGAGTTTCAGGCTGCACCCATGCAGTCCATAGAGCTAAAGGCTGAAATTTTTCAGCCAACAGAGTTGAAAGATGCAGAAATTGCAGCAAAGGAGAGAGTGATTGAATGATGCCAAGGTTGACACAAAATATAAAACAGTTGATAAGAAGGTTAAGCCGGTTGCAGGTCCGCTTCCTTCTGATAGTGATGAGCAGATTGAAAAAGCTATGAAGCAGCCTATGTTGAGGGATCCTGCAAATATTGGACATAAGTTTTCAGGGCTGAAATCTGTCTTTGCTGTTAATAAAGTCATCATAGTTGGGCATATGGTTGGATATTACGGCAGAAAGCCTTCTCCTGCAAAGGTGGATGCCATAAACAGGATTGCAGAGTATTGCTCGACTACTTCAGAGGTGCGGAGATTTGTGGGAGCTTGTGTATTTTACATGATTTGGATTCCTCATTTTGCTCATATTGCAGATGTTCTCTATCAGCTGTTTCGAAAGGGGCAGAAATTTCATAGGGATGATGAAGCTGATGGAGAAACAGGTTTACTAGAATCAGAAGATGGACTTGACCTGTTTGTGGACTTGAATGATCCTGGATAGTTGGCACATCCGGAGGATGCGCAGGTTTAGAGGGGGTGGATGTCGTGATGCTGCGCATCTGAGCCGTGAACACCTCCATTTTTGTTGTGCATTTGTGTTAATTTCTGCGTGTGATTTATTGTTTGTGTGATGCTTTTTAATAATCCGCATCCAATGTATATATTCCCTTAGTGCATACGCATGATTTTGTTTGGATGCATGATGTGTCACCATTGCTCCTTTCTCACTGAAATCCTCATGAGAGATTGATAATATATAAACTGTCAAAGGCTGTCATAGTGGTTGATCAGGTTGCGAGGAGGATGAATTCCGTCAATAGGACTGAAATGCTGATTGCAAAGAGATGTCAGACATCAGATGTTGTGAAAAATCACTACGTCAGAAGCAAGGAGATGAACAGAGGAACATGATCCAAAATGAATGCCTTATTACGAGATTAAGTGGATGATGATGCTGTGTCTTAGCGGGGGGGTAAAAAGGAAGGTCACTTGCCTAATTCTGACATGTGAATTAGAGAAAGAAAAACTAAAGATAGAGGAGAAAAGGAAGGGAAAAAGGAGACTAATTGGGGAAAAGAGTATTCGAATGGCAAAAGGGAGGGAAAAAGACGGATTGTCATGCGCTTGAATTGGAGGAGAGGTTCCTTCTTTTTGGGCTCTCCGTGGCGAAAGGAGAGGGGAGCAATGCTAAAGGGGAAGGAAAAAGCTCTAATTCGGAAAACCGTAGGCATGTTAAAGACGGAACGACCAGAACAGGCCGCCTGTGGTCATGAGTGAAGAAGAACTTACTCCAAAAGAACAAGAAGCACTCGATGCTATACGACAAAAAAAAAAAGTTACTGGAGGAACACAGGCAGAAGAAAATTATAGCTGGGAGCAAGCCTATTGTGCCCAGGAAATTTGATAAAGATCGTTTTTTTTTTACTCAACCAGAATGTCACGACATCTTTCAAGCATGGGTCTAGATCCGACTGCAGCTGTGGCGAAGGAAGAGGGACAGGTCTTTAGGGATGGAAATTGATGGTGATGGAGATATCATGGATATTGATCAACCCAAGAAGCGCCTGCGAACCCGCTCTAGGTCTGTCTCTCGACATGTTGAAGCATTGCCAGGTGAAGGGTTTAAGGATACAGCTCAGAAGAAGAAGGCTGTGAGGATTGTGAAGAAAGGCAGGAGTTCAAGGCGACAAGCATGGAGGGGTTGAAATGTCGATAGAGTGAAAAGACACACAGAAGTGGACCTACAGATGAAGACTGCGAGGCTGATTTGAAGTTTTGGTGCCGAGACATGAAAGGGGGAAGCTATATGGGAAAACAATGGGAATTCTGACACATTCCAGTGTTAGTGGCAAAGCTAGGAGGAGAGTATCTGGACGTCGTCTTCTCCTCGGGCGACCAGTTTGCGTTTTGAGAACCCTGGGACGGCAAGCTCTCTCTGGACTGTAATGGTGGAATCTTGTCCGCAGTTGCCGTGCATTTCGCGAGTACTGGCTCATTCTGAGCAACTGATTGAGCTCAAGTTTCTCTTCTTCCACAAATATATCCCTCATTTCCAATAATATCGATTTGATTCGATAAGTCGTCGATTGGGCGGTTTTTCTTTCCTGTCTCGTATCGAGAGGTTCTTCAAACCAAGCTCTCTCACATCCGTTTGCACGATAGCAAGGCCGCTCATTGTTATTGTGCAGGCCAGAGGGCTGTTCATTGATATTGTGTAGGCTTAAGCAAGGGAATCGAGAGGAAGGAAGTAGCCACAGGCACGGAGTCGAGCGGGCGATCCTACCTTTCGATAGGATGGGACTCCGCGACGTCAGCGTGCCTTTTCACTTCAAGCTCCAGCTATGTCGATGCTCTGCCTCCTTTCGAACACGCCATCTGTAGCAGCATGGAGAGAAAGCTGAGGGAAAGCTTTCCTGATCAGTCCAGGAGAGAAGGTCCTCACTCTCGAATTGAAGACAGACACATCATGATTCGCAGCAGTAACGCAGTGTATTTGTGCAGTTCATAAGTGGATTGAAGATTTACTCCGAGATGTGTGTCATTAGCTTGTCAACGAAAAGGATTATGAAGAGGCGAAGCAGTTTCCGACTGCCAGTTGCCAGCATCTGTGCTGTGGTAGACATATGCCGCAGAGAACCAGAGGAGGATCAATTACGGGAAAAGCTGTCATAAAACGATTGGAATCTCCTTACAGTGACAATGCAGAAAAGTTCTTCCAAGTTCATTTGCTGACATATGGCGCATCAGCAAGGCCAATCTGTCCTCTACTGTCATTGACCAACTCATCAAGTTACTGGATGGGGGAGCTAGCACATTACCCCTGGGTTTCATATGAATCCTATACAACACTGGGCATTATTTTGGTCTGCACCAAAACAGTTCCCTAAAACCTCTTGAATACACCTCTGAGGATCCTTCGTATTTGTCTTTTACAGCTGCTGCAGTCGTGGAACAGTGTGAGATAGAGAAAACCTATGACGTGATTTCTTTACAAACCCTGACTTGTGGGAGGACAACCAATTCAGGAAGTTCAGAACATGCTGATTTCAAGCATCGGATCACTAAAGAGAATCTATGGATTGATGCAAGCTGGAATCTTCCTTGGGTGAGAGTAGAATTATCCCTAATGACACATTTTCAAGCTGTTCCTCTTGATTGTCATCCACTTTTGAAAGAAAATGAGAACAAGATGCCGATTAGTGCATCTATCACTCTTTTATGTATAAGTTGTGGGTACTAGAGGTAGTACCTGGTTCTTTGTAAACAGTGTAAATCCTATTGAGTTTTCTGAGACAGGAGGCCATCCTGGATGTAATGGATGTTTGCAGCTAAATAGATGATGAAGATTAAAGCTTTGATATATGTCTAGATTTTGTTTTCCAGGGAAGACCTGTGAGCTGCCAAGCTGTAGTGATCAGCTCTCTAAGCTTTATACCCATTCTCAGCTATACACCCTTTATAGAGGACATTATTGATTAGGTTCAGCAGAGTCTGCCTATTGAGCTTCCTCAGATGCATATTATGTTCTTCTTAATGGTCCTGGAGTTTTAACAAGCTGGATATGACTAAATCCAGAATCTAATTGTTTTATTTGGTGCCCTGAAAACCAAGCTCTTATGATTATTGTAAAGCTGAGGACAGATGATCATACTTTGACATTTATTTTGACTCTTCTCTTGTTATAAAGTGAACTTTGGGATCAAATATTGAGATCTTCTTGTTAGCCTCTTTCCTTGCTGTCCCTTGAACCCCGTGTTCTGCAGCCCTTACGTGAACTCTACGACAGCGATGTGTGATTTTTTTCTCCTTTTTTTAATATAATTAATAATAATAGTAATAATACAGTTACATAGTCGTGATAGAAGTTTAGTCTTCGCTATCAGAGTGAGGTGGAGAAGGGGGCTTAATAGATTTACTAAGGAATCGACGGCTTTGGAGATACCCCTTGAGGTTAAGGTGGACTTGAAGGGTGGTGGTGGAGAGGAATGGATGATTGCAGCGGGTGAAGCGGCTATCATTCATGTCCTCTAGTAGAGTTAAGCAAAATGAAGGCAATAGAGTGGCTTGCATCATTAGCCGAGCCATCACACAGCTATCTATAGCATTAGGATCAAAATGGATCACTGGGAGGCCGCGCTCTTGTGTGGGATGGGGTCTTGCCTAAGGAGTATCCTAAGCAATCTAAGGTAATTACAAGTGGTAATAAATGTGGGGTCAGGGCATGAAGAGAATTGGTTAGTGAACTGGATTAGAGTATCATACAAGTTTTCTGATGTGAAGACGAGGGCATCTTCATATGTAGTATAGTGAGGGTTATAGATTACATAGAAGTCATAATGGTTGTGGACACTGGAGTCAAAATCCACTCCCACCCTTCAAGGGTAAGGCATAAATGTTGGGTCGTTCCACTCGAAGGGTTGAGTGTTGCAAAAGGCCATCCAAGTATCCATGTTGGTGTCGTAGACCCTTCTTCTCCATGTACGTTGGTATTCGTAGTCGGGTACAGACCGTGGTACTTCAAAAACTTCATTTTTCCAAAATTCGGCATCATCTGTGGCCCATAATGTGGGGTTTCGCTCTCTCTCCTCCAACCATCTTTGTCCGAGCCTGCTTCCAATGTTAACCACCTCCTCCACTACCTTGATAGATAACACTCTATGCAGGGTGGTGGGGAATTGGAAGTTGAGGTCAAAGGGGCTCCTAGCCATTTCTTGCCTCTCCCAGGTTATGAGGTTGGCGTGAAAGCTTGCTGGGGTGTCATCTGCACATGGTGGGATAGATGCCTGGGGTGCCCTCACTCCCTTGGCATTCCATTTTCTCCTTGTCTCCTCCACCATTTGCTTCCTTCTTTCTCTTAGTGCCACCTTTCTTTCTGCGAAGGTGTCCACTTGTTGTTGCTCTTCAAGCCCGGGGGAAGGAGGCAGTGGAACAAGCTCATCTTCATGTGGTCCCATCTCAAAGTTCATGTCCACCTCCCTTTCCTGGCTTGGCTCTTACTGCTCCTCTTCAAGGAACTCGAGTGCATCCACTTCCTGTGAGGTTTGTCCTGCTGATAGGAGATAATGGCGTTGTTCTTCCAGGCTTGGGCCAACCCCACGAAGTTGTGGCGGCATCTGTAGTCCAACCTTCAGTGCCCTACAAGCCATACCCAGTTTCTTTTTCATTGCCTCCATGGACTCTCCCTCCTTTGCCTGGGTGACATCCAATAGGGTTTCTAGGAAGGCATGTTGTTGGGTGTGGAAGCTCACTTGGGTGGCCTCTGCTCTGATTTTGGTAAGTAGCTTTTCTTTTTCAGCTTGAGTGAGGCGATGCACCAAACTTTGACCATTTTTTTGTTCTGATTGGCCCATTCCTCCACCCTCTTGTTCATGTCTTTGAGGCTTTCCCCCTGCCTCTTGGCCAGCACTATCAGCCTTCATTCTTGGTCTTCCATTTTTGCCCTTAGATGTTGCTGCTCTTCCTGTGCCGCAGTAGCCTCTTGGGTTAGTCTCTCCATCTCTGTTTCACACCTGCGAGGTCTTTCCTCCCTCAGCTCCTCTAGCTCTTTTGTGGCTTTAGTGAGTTTCTCCATTTGAGCTTGCAGACCTTTGTAGAGTGCCACAATCTCTTCATTGGGTTGCTGTAGGCATTGTGTGGCCTCGGTTTCTCCATTCAAGTACACCTACCATTCAACTTCTTTCTCTTCCTTAGCTTGTAGCTGCTCTTTCAGCTCAATGACTTCCCTTTGGGCCATGGCCATTTGGCGTGTTCTCTCTAGCTGGAATGCCACCATGGCCTCCTTTTTAGCTTCAAGCTTTGCTATCACAGTTCTCTTCTCCTCCTTAGCTCTCTCTAGTTGAGAGAGGTGCTCTTTGATGTACTCATCGTATTCTTCGAGCGGCCTCTCTGTTGCGGGGACGGAGGTTGTAGAGACTTCCACCTTTTTCTTTTTAGGGTCGCGCCTCGACTAGGCGTCTCCTACAGTCGGTCTTTTGGTTCCTACCAGGGGGGCTCCTTCTCCTACTCCTTGTCCCATTTCCTTATTTACAAAGTACTAGATCCAAGCCATTATGTTGTTGGCATCCACCTGGGTCGTAGAACTAGGAGTGGAGATTGTGGTGGTGATGGCAAGCATCAAGAGGATGGGTATGGGGGTGATCGGGGCCTTGTCCTTGCCTTCTTGCATTGCAAGTGGCACAATATTAGGCACACAGGCGCTTGAGCTAGGCCCCTCATCTCTAATGGGACTCGCAGGTTCTGACTCATTGTGTTTGGACTGCTGCTCAATGGACCTACATGTGGTGAGGGCCATGTCTTCCTCCTCTTTTTTTCTCAACTCCTCCTCCTCCTCTTCCTGCTTTCTCTTCCTTTCCTCCTCGACCTTTCTGAACTCCCTGTAGGCCTTTTGCAAGATCGTCTTTTCTTGTCTGCTCTTCTCCTCTTCGTGCTAGTCTTGTGCAATTTTCTTTTTCGTTTTCCTAGCCTTTCCCCAGCTAGTCTTCACTCAGCGTCCTCTCGCTGGACTGTGCCTCCCATTCCTGGTGAGGTGGTGACCTCCTTAGTGTTTCATTCACCCCCTCTCCTCCTTCTTCTTGTCACCCCTATCCCAAGGCTTCCTTGATGATTGCAGTGAGGATCCCACCGAGTCCAATGGTTGCAGCCTTTGAAAATGAAGCTTTCCTTTTAGCTTTGGTGGTGGGAGATTCTCCCTCAACAGACTTCCCTCTTGTTGCCGAGGTTTTTGCTGAGGTCTCAATGGTCTTTCTCACAAACCCCGTGAGGTTTACCTCATCCAACAACTTTGTTGTGACAATCTCTAGCAGGGGGACATTGATCAGAGTTGTATCTTTGGGTAGAAAATAGCACGTGCACCATCTTGGCTTGGAGTTGGCTTTCGGGATCAGGAATGTCTGCCAAGCTAATGCCGCCATTGGTGTGGGATTTTACCTTATCCATCCCTAATAAGGCATATATGTCTCTTTTTGGATTCCTTTCTACTTTTTTTTCCATGCCCAATGCCTTTTCCACCATCTCCGGGGTCAATTCAATCTGCACTTGGCAAGTTCCCTCCCCCTCATGCACGGTTATGGTGCCATGGTTTCTGTGGAAAGTCCTCACGAACTCTGCACAGTGGAAGTAGTCTACCTCTTGGCTCACTGCTTCCATGTATTTTTGCAGATTGCATTGCTCGATGATTTGTGCTACTGCTCGTTCTTCAATGGCCACGTCATCTAGGTTGAAGATATGTCGAAATTTGAACTGGTTGAGGCTCGCGTTTCCACCGAAAGTCCATAATTTGCTTGTTCTTCCTCTGAAAAAGGCAATTTTCTAGCCTTGTCTTGGCCTACCATGATGGATGCCTGTCATGAAGCCATATTCGCCATTAGTGGTTTTCAGAATAAGCAACACGAAACGACTACATGCTTGTTGAACTGAAATGCTTGCATGCAAAAGTAGACTTTTCCTTCCAGTAGTCTATTGATTTTAACTTTTATCGATATTTTCCTTAATCTCAAGTTGTTGCATTTTACCTTTGCAATGTGTGCTTTTCCTTTATTGTTTTCTCTATGTGTTTAGTTTGATTCACCTTACCCCTGTTTGGTTTGATTCAACTTACCCCTTCCCCCTTTGCAATGAAAAGAATCCTTCCTAGGATGAAATGGTTACAGGATGAAGGGCCTTATTGCACAATCTTAGTGTTTTACTTTTGCATGAGCCACTCATAGAAACTTGGATTGTATTCTAATCGAGCATAGTGGTCCATATCAAAAGGGTGGATGCCCACATGTGTAATGTAAGTGAGGACATCAAGTAAGAAGTCACCAGAGGCCACTCTGCTAGCAACATGCAACTCCTCCTTGGTGAGGATGCAATCTAGATAAGGGTGTTATTTAATGTGGTCTTCCATGGGTCGATTACGGAGAGTAGTTAACACCCTATATGAAGTTGGAGCAACATAGGTTGGGTTATATTCAAATGCTTTGATTGTATGTTGCTATTTAGCATTGGTTATTATTTGGCATCCCTCTAGCTCCCATTGCAATCGTAGAGCATACCATTTCTGCAAGAAGAGGGAATTGTTGTCAGCAAACCGTTGCAACTTCTCGATTTCTTGGTTCATGGCCATATCGTGCTCTTGCTATACGATGTGATGAGACGCTGTTTGGTTGCTTGTTCCTTGGCTACCTCGGTTGCAATTAACTCCGTAGCTGCTTCGAAAGCTTTAACGGATACGAATTCCGACTCCTCCTAAGAGCAAGGGAGCGTTCGCACTTCTACCACTATAAGTTCTTCCAAGAGTCCTAGATCTAGTTGATTGTAGCTTTTAGCCAATGTCATGAAAGTAGCACCCAAGCGGTGGAGGCAAGCAACCAAGTCGTCCCCAGTATTTTCAGCTAAGTTTATAGCCAAGGTTAGAATTGAGCGCCGCTCATAAGGGGTCTAAGCCTAGCAAATGGTTGAGGTTTGACAGTGCTATAGAAGTCAGTAGCTAATGGTTGTTGCTTGGTTTGCTCACAAGTTTGTAGATTGGCCTTATGTTTGATGGACGTGGTTGTGACTACAGGTGACGCACTACTTGGTGCATTTGAGAGTTGAGGGGGCATCACTAGGACTAGATGGGGTCGGTTTATTAGTAACAAGTTGCGGTTTTAGCCGATATATTGGCTTATGCCCTACTGAGCTAGGCTCTAGAGGTTCCATGGATTTAGCAGCTTGAGTCGCTTATGGTTTGAGTGGTTTTGATGAGTCATTTCATGTGGGCAAGCTTGAGGATGGCGTTTGAGTAGTGCCTTTGGATGTTTGGGGTTTAGGCAGCCAAATCCAGGGCCTTGGGGACCCATTGTGGCTTGTTGACCATACGCCGATGTTTATACTTTCGTCTCGGCCTCCTAGGTTTCAGACACAGATCCTTAGCCTTGCAAGGCCACGGGTTTCTATTCCTAGGTTGCGCTCTCCGTTTAGGTATCCATTTGAATCGGGGTTCGTGGGCTTCAGTGTTGGTTCTAGTGGGTTTCTGGCCTTGAGGCTAAATAGGTTGTGACAATTCCCGACCCCCTTCCTGAGACTTGCAATGGGTTTCTCTATCAGCAGCTCTGTGGACTTGAAAAGAGTCACACCACCCTTGCTGAAAGCTATAACTATGCGGGCATTACCCTGTTGAGAGTGGAAAAAGACTGAATTTTTGACTGATTTTTGTTGTTTTTGAGGATTGAATGATTGATTTTTGATGGATTTAGAGTGATGTATGGTTGTTACTGGAAGTATTTGAGAGTGTTTTGGATGATATTGATTATGTTTTGGAAGTTCATGATGATTCTCAGTGGAGATATGAAGCTCTATGATGTTCTGATAGTTTCTGTTAAGGTTCTGTATACCTTCTGTATAGCTTTTATTTTGTTCTGATTTTCTTCTGTATGAAGTATGGATTGATGATTGATGAAGATTGAGATCTTTTGGAAGCTTATTGAATAGTTTTTTATAGTTTGGAATGGTTTGAGTATGAGTTATGAGGTTTTGATGACCTTCTGTAACCCTCTGTAGACCTTCTGTCTGGGGAAACTTGCCATCAACAAGCATCAGAAGAGGCTGAAAATGAAGGAAATGTCATTGCCAAGAAGAGGAGAATTCAATGGATGTTTGCAAAGTTCCTTATTCCACTGAAGAGTTGGAAATTCTTATAATCAAAGCCACTTTTCACAAGAAGTTTATCCCACAATGACGGAAACATATCACCATCATGATGCATGCTCTATGTGGTGGACTATTTCCTCTTCGTGTTGAAGCAGTAGAAACTTGCATCTTGGTGGCAAACTGATTGGGAACAAACTGAAGAGCAAAAACAGAGAGAATGACCATCCATGGAAGATTTGGCATTCAATGAGAAGTTTCCAGACATCATCAAGTGGGAGATCCTGAAGAAGCTTCAGGAGTCATGGTCTGTGGAGGTTCACAAAAACAAGAAGGAAAAGAGTTGGAATTTGTTCGTGGATGCTCAACAGCAAGATACGTGGGATGCTTGGTGCACTCATAATCTTCTGTTTGTCCAATTAGCAACCCACTGGAAGTTGGTAGAAAGAGTATTTTTCACAACATACACTGTTGAAACCCTTAGAAGCTGGCATTATTATAATGACACAACAACAATCCTAAGAAGACTGAGTTTTGATACTTTCAGAACGGAATATCTCCCCCTCTGTAGTGGTTTGAAACTGAATTCAGAGATGTTGGAAAGAAGGAAGTAGAGGAGATGTTGGCCAGAGATTCCATTAGAGACTGAAGCCCTCTCTGATAATATCCTGTTGAGTCCAAACCAACTGGTTGGAGCCAACCCCCTGATGAATGATGCAATAAAGAGGCAAGCGTTAGAACGAGTCCAGAGGTACGTGAGAAGAGAGAAGGCAAAAATCAAAGCTGAGAACGAGCTCGCAGCAAAATCCTCCTTTGATGCCCTAAAAGCACTCTTTACAGAAGTCCCCATGCCAACTCAAGGTCCCCTTCCTAGTCAGATTTGTCCTGGAAATATTAATGACAGGCCAGCAAATGTAGTCCCATTGCCAGTTTTTAAGGGAGAGTACAATGAAGACCCTAATCTTCATGTAGCAGAATTCATGGTAGCCTGTGTGGTTAACAATACCAGAATCCCTGAGCATTGGTTAGCAATATTCTCCACCACTTTCAAGGGCGCGGCATTTCAGTGGTATGAGAGACAAGCAGCAGGAACTTTTGGCACATGGGACGACCAGAAGTTGGCCTTCCTTAAGGGAGAGTACAATGAAGACCCTAATCTTCATGTAGTAGAATTCATGGTAGCCTATGTGGCTAACAATGCCAGAATCCCTGAGCATTGGTTAGCAATATTCTCCACCACTTTCAAGGGCGTGGCATTTTAGTGGTATGAGAGACAAGCAGCAGGAACTTTTGGCACATGGGACGACCAGAAGTTGGCCTTCCTCACTAAATTCAGGCGTAAAGGTTTTGAAGAGCGGATGCGAGAAGAGTTCATGAACCTAAGTTAGTCCTCTAGAGAAAGAGTAGAAGCTTTTGTCTCGCGAATGGAATCCATCCTAAAGAGATAGACTAACCATCATTTGGATGAAGGAATCCAAAAAGGAGTGTTTATCAGGGGCCTACAACCAGAAGTTCACAAGTTTGTGGAATTGAGAAGACCCGTCAACCTGCAAGCTGTAGTGGAAGGTGCAAGATTGTATGACAAAGTTGAAGCAAAGCCGTCAATGACTCCAAGAAGAGGAGTCTTACCTCCTCCCATGCCTGGAATGGTATACCCACCAAATGCAGTCCCAGGGACAGTTCCCTATCCCTATCCCTAGATGCAAACAGCGTCGCAGTATAATGCACCTAATCTAGTGTGGTCACCGCAAATGACAGTGCCTCAAATGATGGTTCAACCACAACAACAGTGGCCTCAAACAGTTCCTCCAATGGTGACTCAACAACAATGGAATCCTACCAACTGGAATCAACAACCCCAAGTCTCAACAGGAGCTCTAAATCAGAGCTAGAACAGAGGACCTTCTAGATCGACCCAACCAGTTTATGCAATAATTACAGACGCTTCCCAAAACCCTACTACAAGTACTTCAAGAGGTGAAAATCTGAAGGACTACTTATCCAACTCAGTTGCAAGTATCAAGAAAGAGCTTCTGGATGTGATTACAGAGCATCTACAGACGCTGAAGGTGAATACCGCCAATATATCCACTCCTGCGGGAGCTGAAAGAGATGTGATGCGCTCTAATACATGGTGTGGAAAGTGTCATCAAGAGGGACATTTAGCCACAGAATGTACTCGAAAACCAACCATTCCTAGAGCCTTCTGTTCCTACTGTTTGCGGAAGAACCATACAGAGGATATTTGCTCTCTGAAAGAGATGCATGAACGAAGATAGAAGGATGAAAATGCAAGATTCAACTTGCTAGAATCCAAAATGACAACACAGGATATTGGACCAAAGCCTAGGGAGTTTGGTCCTAATTTTGATCCAAGGAGGTTTCCCTCTCAAAATTATAGAGGACGACAGTTTGGCGGTGGTCAGAGATCAGAGGTGGAATGTTACAGGTGTGGAGAAAAGGGTCATATCTCCCCGAATTGTCCAAACCCTAGACGATCTGTGGATTACAAGCCCTTATGCAGTCGATGTAAAGGTGAAGGCCACACTGCAAAGGATTGTCCCAGTCCAGCCCCTGTAAAGGCCAATGCCATTGATAGCCAACAAAAGGTACAAGAGCCTGCTTCCAATTTGATCGAGTTGGAAGTTGCCGCTGTTACGCGCACCAAGAAGAAGGGACCAGTGGTTCAGAACGAAAATGATTCTCTTGCCAAGACTGTGAAGTTCCACCTTCCAACAGAGGTAGATAGCAGTCTTGAACATAACAATGCAGTACAGAGCACTACAGTGCCACAAAGAGTTATGGAGACAATCCCAGAGACAGGACCAGAGGCCCAGGAGATAGAAGATATAGAAGCACTTCCAGAAACAAAAGAATTGCCGATGTTGCAATTACTAGAAGAGAAAGGAAAGATGAAAATGGGTGTAGCCCCATTCTCCAGCAGACTAGATAAGCCTGTGGATCCTATTAAAGATTATGACTTGGTCAAGGACCTAGACACTTTTAAACCAAACTTAACATTTCGACAGTTGTTGATGTTGTCTCCCAGCTGAAAGAGATTCAAAAGCATCTTGACAAGAAGGCGTGGACTAAGGATCGCTCCTTCAACAGTGACCAAGACCAATAAGGCCCCGGAGCCTGTAAAGGAAGTAGATGTGGCTAATGCTTTCCTAGATCCTGGAACCCCAGAGATTAGTGTATGGATAGAAGGATGCTTCATTTCAGATGCATTGATTGATGGAGGCTCATCAGTCAACATAATGACGGATGTCACAATGAAGGATTTAGGGTTTCAATGAATTCAACCTACATAGTGGCTTATCAGATTGGCAGACCAAAGTAGAGTCAAACCATTGGGCATCCTCCCATACGTAAAAACAACCCTTGCAGTAAGAGACTATTGGCTGACATACCTGGTGGCTAAACCAAATTATTATGGAACCTCATACCCCTGCTGTTAGGAAGATCTTGGCTTTTTGAAGCAAGAACGAGGACGGACTGGTTCAAAGGAACCCTAACCTTAGGCAGATGACCCAACAAAGCAGTGTTAAAGCATGGATCGCAAAAAGGCAATGGATCCACATCCATTGAAGTCATAAGTGACTCCTCCAACGCGGTAATAGATGGTACATTAGGAGATGAAGAGGCTGTTAAGCAGATCTTTCCTAAGAAAACAGAGGCACAATCCCTAACAGTGGGCACTGTAAACCAACTGCCACGTGATATTAAATCCTTGTCCATGGGTGAATACCTCCTACCTCAACTAGAATTAACTTCTGAAATCACCTCTGACAGTGAAATAGAAACATGGATGTACTATTCTCCCTGTTACATGACAGTCGCAGAGACATAGCAGAGACAATACAGAGACAGTACAGTTACAGAGCAGAGACAATACAGAGGCAGAGCAGATACAGAGACAGTAACAGATACAGAGCCAGAGCTAGAAGCAGAGTCAGAAGCTCTGACAGGAGCAGAAGCAGAAGATCTATTTTTCTCCTACAGAGCCTTTATAGAAACACAGACAGAGCCTCTAGAGGAAGAGGATGAAAATGATGAGGAAGAAAATGAAGCAGGTTATGAAGGTGCAGATGAAGAATTCCCTCTGATAGAGGATGATCTTATTGATGTCCCTACAGATACCTTAGAGGCTGAAGATCTCTGGGTGCGGGAGGGAGTGACTATGGTTCCATTTGGGTTGACCACTGGACCACAAAGTATGCAGAATCTGTATAAGCAATGGATTAAAGGCATAAAAATTAAGTTCACTAGTGGCTCCTGTCACCTTGACCGTTCAGTCCAAAGAAAAGATGATGATGGTGATGCCCCCTGCCAACAGAAGCCAAAGCCCTTCGAGCCCCGGCCTTTAGAAGGTCCGTGCTATGTGACATTCCTGGACGCATCCTCGGAAGATGAATCCTTGAGTCCTGAAGAAATCACTACTCACATAGAAGCAAACAAAGCTTTGATACTCTTCCAGCAACCTAAACAAATGAATGAGTCATCTGTACAGAAGGAGGACACTAGTTCTAGTGGAACATCAGACGAGGATAATACTCTCTTGAAAGAGTCAGACCTCTATCTAGAAGCAATCCGTGGGATGTTTATCCGCGAAGTGGAAGGTGAAAGACAAGTAACGTTCCTGGATATTGATGGTATTGAACATCACCTCAAAGTGGGTTTCAATCTTCCAGAAGAAGAACTAGTGGTCTTGTGAGATCTACTCAAAGAGAACTTAGACATGTTTGATTGGTCATATAAAAATCTAAAGGGGATTGATTCCACAGTATGCCAGCATCACATTGACCTAGAGCCCGACGCCAAACCTGTAAGGCAAAGACAAAGGCGTATGAATCCTAATTACTCTGCTCTGGTGAAGGCCGAATTATTGAAACTTCTTGAAGCAAAGTTCATTTATCCCATGGCTAATAGTGAATGGGTTTCGCTCATTGTGGTAGTACCCAAGAAGAACGGGAAACTTCGAATATGTGTCGATTTTCGAAAGCTCAACTCAAAGACGAAGAAGGATCATTTCCCTATCCCTTTTACAGACCAACTGTTGGACACAGTGGCAGGCCATGAGCTGTATTCCCTCTTGGATGGATTCAGCGGATATAACCAAGTCCAAATCGCAGAAGAGGACCAATCTAAAACAACCTTCACCACAGAATGGGGGACTTATGCCTATAGAGTGATGCCATTTGGGCTCTATAATGCTCCTGCCACCTTCCAACAAGTAATGATGGTTGCCTTCTAGAATCATCTACATGATTTCATTGAGGTGTATCTTGATGACTTTTGTGTCTATAGTTTGATCCGTGAGCACTGGGCACACCTCGAGCAACGTTTTGACAGATGCCGAGAGTATGGGGTTTCTCTCAACCCCGACAAATGTGTCTTTGGTGTCTCCTCAGGAGTTCCGTTGGGCTAGATTGTCTCTACACAAGGGATTGAAACAGACCCGGCAAAGATTGAAAAGATTGCCACCTTAACATCACCGACAAACCTCAAGCAATTGAGAGGAGCCATGTGGGCTACTATAGAAGATTTATTGCGCATTTTGCAACTAAGGCAGCCCCTCTGCACAAGCTCCTAAGGAAAGAAGCTGATTTCCTTTGGACTGATGAACTGTGAAGAGGCCTTTAATACCCTAAAACAGTGCCTTATCCAAGCACCTATTTTACAGCCTCCTGATTAGACGAAGGAGTTCCATGTGCACACCGATGCATCAGTTGAAGGGCTAGGTGCTGTCGTATGTCAAAAGGGCCCCTCTAAATTAGATCAACCGATATATTATGCAAGCCGAAAGGTCATTGATAGGGAATGGAACTATATAGTGACAGAGCTCGAGTGCTTGGCAATGGTGTTTGCACTGGAGAAGTTTTGACACTATCTATTGTCAACACATTTCAAGTTCTATGTGGATCATGAAGCCCTGTCCTTCCCGATGAACAAAGCAGATGTTAAAGGAGGACTGATGAGATGGTTGCTCCTATTCCAAGAGTTCAACTTTGAAGTGGTCACTAAGCCTGGCCCTTCGCATGTCTTAGCCAATCATCTATCACGGATCTCTTAAACGGAAGAAGAGGAACAGGATGATCCAGACCTTCCTGATGCTTCTTTGTTTCTAGTTGAAACAGTTACTCCCTAGTATGCAAACATAGCCAATCTCCTAGCAACTCAATAGTATCCTCCTTGCATCTTAAGCCATGAGAAGAAAAAGCTTCTATTAGAATCAGCCCCCTATACTCTTCTAGGCGGTGCCCTGTACAAGAAAGGCAAAGATGAAGTGCTGCAAAGATGTGTTGTAGGGGATGAAATTGGCATAGTATTGAAAGCATGCCATGACGAACCATGTGGTGGATACTTTGCAGGAGAAGCGACAGCCAGGAAGGCTCTGCTAGACACGACATTGGTGGCCGACCCTCCACAAGGATGCATATGATTATTGCAAGAGATGTGATGCTTGTTAGCGAATCGGAAAGCCCACCAAAACAAGTGCCATTCCACTGCAACCCATTCTTCCCCTAAAGCCGTTTGAGAAGTGGGGGATTGATTTTGTGGGTCCCATTGATCCACCTACCAGACGGAAGCAGAACAGATACATCTTAGTATGTACGGATTATGTTACAAAGTGGTGTGAAGCTAAAGCCCTCAAGCGGGACGATGGTAATAGCGTAGCCCTGTTTATGTACGAGAATATCATCACCCGTTTTGGCAGTCCCCTTGAGCTAGTAAGTGACAGAGGTACTCATTTCCTCAACAAAATTATGGAGGAGCTGATAGAACTATATAAGATCCGCCATTGCAAGTCCACTCCCTATTACCCTAGAGCCAACGGCCAAGTTGAAGTCACCAATCTCATCCTCTGCTCGATTCTGACAAGAATGATTGCCGCACATCATTGCGACTGGGATGATCGACTTACAGAGGCCTTCTAGGCGTACAGAACCTCCTATAAGGCAGTAATAGGACAGACCCCTTTCTAGCTAGTGTATGGTACAGAAGCCGTCTTCCCTGTTGAGCTGGAATTGCCCTCTTTGCGAGTGGTAGTTAAAGAACACTTGGGAGATAGTGAGTCACTTCAACGCCATCTCCTGCACTTGGAATGCTTGGACGAGATACGGCGAATGGCCCTATAGTGCATGGAAACCACTCAAGCGTGATGCAAGGCCTATCATGACAGTTTTATCAAGCACAAGGAGTTCAAAGAAGGTGATCTTGTTCTAGCATATGATTCGAGATTTGGCAATTTTCCTGGTAAGCTTCAACAATGGTGGATGGGCCCGTACAAGGTACTTGCTGTCAATCCTAACGGCTCTGTTCAAGTGCAAACCGTTGATGTCTCCGATGATCCTTTCCTCATCAATGGCTATTGCCTGAAGAAGTACTTCCCTCCCTAGGGATCTTGATAATCACAATCGACCTACCCCTTTCCTTTTGGGCGTCACATTGTTCTTCTTGTCGTGCTTCTGATAGCCATTATGATTCTCCTCATGAGGCGGTCTCATTCTACTACCCCTCGCAAAAACATCTCAACCCGACATTGTTCTTTTCTCGTTTGATACAACAACGGTGGTGAGGTTGGTCCTAATATATGGTATTTCTACCATTTTCTTTCTTAAGAAAAAAAAAACACAAGAAGGAAAAAAAGAAAAAAGAAAAAAGAAAACAAAAGAAAAAAAGGGAAAAGAAAAAGAAATAAAGAAAAATAAACGAAACTGTTATGGGAGAAAATGAAGAAATTCCTTGTCATAACAAGCCTCGTTCCAAGAAAAGGTGGAAACACCCTTGAGCGGGAAGCTGACTGTGGAAAAGGTGGTAACACCCCGCAATTTAGGATAGCTGATTAATCACCAACAGAATCTTTCCAGCAAGTAATTTGAAGCCACCTCCCTTGGTGCGCTGTCTCTGTAACATCAGTCTGTCTGCCCTTCTTAATAGACGACTCTTCTTACAAGTCATTGAAGTACGAGATTTGTAGGCTGCCTCCCTGGGTACGCCTCGTCTTCAAGATCCTCATGACAACAATAGCCGACATGATCTTCATCACTAACCCCTTGAGTGATGTGAGCTTTTATCCTAATAGGATGGGGACGTGAGTATGGGTTGCCCTTTGTATCTATCAGAGTGTGAGACAGAGGGTGGGGTGAGTGACCAGTCTTTCCCTTCAAAGCAAATGAGAAGTGAGATGTGTGAACGGAGTGTTGCACGCACGGGATGGGTCTCTCAATGCACAAAGCACGATCTATTTCAGTGCACTGCACTACAAGGCTCCCTAGCCTTCCTTCTTGCACTGTATGCCAGCACAGGGTGGGATGCATAGTTGCATCATCAAAAGCGCACAAGGCATACAACCTCTGCACAAGTGACAGTGAGGTTTACATCAATGGGTTTCAAGAAAGGGCTATCCTCTGTATCTTTCAATGGAGTGTGAGACAGAGAGTGGGCTGAGTGTGACTGGTGTTTCTTCAATTAATTATCGAGAGGTGAGGATTGAGGGACGTTACGACCTTTGGAGTCAGGTACGTTCCCATTTTCCTATGCACCCACGGGCTGGGTCTTTGCCATCAGTACATGACACATCACTCTGCTCCATAAACTGTACTACAAGGCTCCCTGGCCTTTCTCCTTGCACCTATGCCAGATGGGATTGGACGCACTGATGCACCATTAATTGTGCACCCTAGCATACTCCCTCTGCACCATTCCCTTGTCGATTCTAAATCGGGTGTGAGCTTTGGGTTTTCATCATTATTTCCTCAAGTGATGTTAGTCATGGGGCGAGTGATTGCTCTTTCAATCCATTTGAGTGCTCGTGAGTTGAGTGCAATATTCCTTGTCATCAAAAAATTTCCTGTGATTCCTTCCACCAACTACCTCCCTGGGTGCTGCCACATGGTCCTTGCCACAAAGAATGTTGGACGAGTGCTATGAAGATACCTTGTTACCTCCTGTAGCTGACGACGACACCAGATGTAACCTCGATAGTCGACATTCCTCCTCGGCAATATGAGCCAAGTTTTTCTAACTCTACACCTGTTTCTCAGTACCGGTCATATCTTAAGTGTGGGGATGTTGTGGTTGGTCTGATGTGAGGTACCAAGTCCTTGATGTTTGATGCCAGGAGGTATATTTCACGGTGGATTCCGTGCCACGGTGGATTCCGTGAGATTTTACGGTGGATTCCGTAAACTTTGATGACCGGGGCTCATACACAAAGTGGATTCTTTGTGCGAGAAGTTGATGGGGACGCCTGTCCTTTTCGGGCGTTTCATTAATTAGTGTGTACATGGGTGATTCCATAGCGGGTGATTCCGCAAAATGCATATTAAATTAATAAGCGTTTATGAGTTTAGAGTGCGCACTCGTAATAAATTAAGGTTAGGATTTATTTCTAACCAATTGATTTATTTATGTAGCTGAAGACTGCTAGGTATTCACTTTTGTCGGTTTAATTGTATTATTTTACTAACGATTGTGAATGCTTCAGTTGATGTGTAGAGATAGCAGCAGTGGTGGAGGAAAGCATTGGAGAATAGCGAGTATTCGAATTATGGATTATTTTGATAGGCGCCACGCCTATATTTTGTCATGCCTATTTATTGAGGCATCGATTATTTATTATTATTTTATATGTGCATGGGCGCACGATTATGTTATTTCTATTTGGACATTGTATTGGGCGTGCCAGACTCTTTGGGTACTGTCCATTAGCTTTATTCCTATTTTTGTGTTAAAGCAAACTCAAAAGCTAAAAGCTTGCTATTTTGTAATTTGGGCTATTATTTGAGCTTGAAGATGAATAATACATAAAATACATGCTTGTGGAGCGCTCACACAAGGCATGGGGGGAGATTGCACCCAATTGGTCTCTGGCTCTTGTCGTTCATGCTTTTTACCTTGAAATTTGTGGAAAAAGTAGAGTTCTATTGTTCTTGGGGACCTTCCAGCATTCACTACACGAGCGTACAGCATCCGATCTGCGCACCAATGTTTGGGTTACCCTTCCTGTTAAGGTTTTAAGTGTGGGGACGCGTCCCTACGTATCTATGTAGCATACTCCCATGCATATACCCTGTTCTGATCATGCACCTATGCCATGACTTCATTTTACCCTGATGGGGTCCCTTCCCCACCTTTTCGTTCTATTTTACCCTGTCCTCGGAGTTGTTCCTTGACCGTTTGCCATTATTTTTTGTTTTGTGATTTTCCCATACGAACGTACCCTATGTTCACCAAAAACTCAATCCAACCTTATAGCCCTGTTTGTCCCTTCGAATTGCCTATTTTTTCTTTTTATCGACCCCTGTTCCGATAGAAGGGTCTCAAGGTATTAATTTTTGAAGCAATTCTCGTAAATTGGATAATTTTTCATATGAACGCATTATTATTGCTTCAAAACCCTGATCTGATGCACCAGCCCTGTCCTACCCATTCCCCCTGGCACTTTTTCTTTTTATTCTGTGTAATTTCGATGCACGGTTCATCTATTATTAATTTTTGCGAGTTTTTAAGCTTTTTTTGTACTTATTTTTCGCATTTTTCCATGTGAACCTACCCTATTTTCACCGGAATTCAAGTTTAACTTGACAACTGTGTCCTGCCAGTCTTTCCCCCACTTTTTCCTTTTTCCTCCCCCTCTTTCGACTATCGGATTTTTTTGTTATTACTTATTTCGAGTGTTTTCGGATGCATTTTTTGTATTTTTCCCACGTAAACCCATCCTAATCTCCCCCAAACTGAGTTTTGATGTGCTAGTCCTGTGAATTCCTTTTTTTTTTGGACATTTTTCCTTTTTATTGTCTTGTATTCTAGCGTACGGTTCTTCCTGTATCAATTTCTGAGTCCATTTTCAAGCCCATTTTTGTGGTTTTTCCCATGTGAACACATCCTATCTCGATCAAAACTGTGTTTTCTCATGATAGGCTTGTCGGACACTTTTTTTTGCACACTTTTCCTTCTTTTCGCACTTCATTTTGATGCGTGGATTTTTCGATATTAATACACATATGTATTTTCGGGTTTGTTTTTTGCGTTTTTCCCATGTGAACACCCTGATTTTGCCCCGGAACTTGTGTTGCTTGTTTTCATCATTTTCCCCTCTCCTCCTGGCACATTTTTTCTTTTTACGAATTTTTGATTTGACAAACGGTTTGGATTTTATTAATTTTTCTTCATTTTTCCCGTTAACTGCTTTTCTTGCCTAGCGCGTGAACACGCTTGTTTTTGGTTTTACGCGCCTCGGGACGCCCTGTGGCATCCCTGGCTAGCGTGTTCCCATCCTTGCCCGTTTGACCCCGTCATTGCAAATTTTTTTACCCCTGCTCGCACATGCACACGGGCCGGGGATGTGTTTCTTGCCCCACCATTTTTTATTTTATTATTTATTTTATTTTTCTTTTTTCATTAAACAACAAAAAACACAAACACAGCACAAGAGAAAAAAAAACCAAACAAAAAAAGAAGAGAGAGAAAAAAACAAACCACTTCGAAAACGCAACAAAAAAAAACCTCAATCCAAAAAAAAAAACCAAAATAATTAAAAAACAAACAATTAAAAAAAACCAAAAGAACAGAAAGAAAAGAAAGCACGAAGAAAAAAGAAAGAAAGAAAGAAAAACAACCAAAAGAACAAAAAAAAAAAGAAAAAAGAAAAGAAAAGAAAGAAATAATAAATCAAGAAAACGAATTATTTTTATTTTTAAAAAAAGAAAAAAAAGAAAGAAAATACCTACATGTTCCGTTGCGTGTCACGTCCCTCCCTCCTTGCTCTTCTTCCTCCTTCCTTCCTCCTCTCCTTCTCCTTCCTCTTCATTCCTCCTCCCCCTCCTTCTCTTCTTCCTTCTCCTCCTTCTTCCCTCCCCTACTTCTGTCAGTGCCAGGCCTCTCCTCAATGCCTCTCCTCACCTCGGCCGCCTGTCCTCCAGCCGCCGCCCTCCCCTTGGCTGCCTCTCCTCACCTCGACGGCCTCTCCTCCAGCCACCCTCTCCCTCGGCCACCTCTTCTGCCACGTCCCCTCTAGCGCTCCAGCCGCCCGTTGTTCGCCCTCCCGCCGTGCTCTTGCCGCCCTCGGCTGCCCACAGGATGTCACCCTACCCGCGGTTTCCGCCTACTGCCCGCATCTCCGACACCTACTGCCCCGCCACGCCTTCGACACCTGCCAGTCGACCTTCGCCCCCGACTACCTCGACCCGCTCGCCCCCGATTGCGCCGGCTGTTCTGAGGGCACCCCGACCACCCCCAGCCCCTCCTCCTCCTCCCCCTCCGCCCCCACCATCCCCAGCTCCTCCACCTCGAATATTTTTTATGCCTATTTTTTACATTTTTCCATGTGAACGTGCCCTATTTTCACAGGAATTCTAGTTTAACTTGACAGCTGTGTCTTTCCCCCACTTTTTCCTTTTTCCTCCTCCCTCTTCTGACTGTCGGATTTTTTGTTATTACTTTTTTCGAGTATTTTCGGATGCATTTTTCGCATTTTTTCCACGGGAACCCATCCTAATCTCCCCTAAACTGAGTTTTGATGTGCCAGTCCTGTGAATTCCTTTTTTTCGAACATTTTTCCTTTTTATTGTCCTCTATTCCGGCGTATAGTTCTTCCCGTATCAATTTTCGAGTCCATTTTTGGGGTTTTCCCATGTGAACGTGTCCTATCTTGATCGAAATTGTGTTTTCTCATGATAGGGTTGTTGGACACATTGTTCTGCACACTTTTCCTTCTTTCCGCACTTCGTTTCGATGCGCGGATTTTTTGATATTAATACACATGTGTTTTCGGGTTTGTTTTTTGTGTTTTTCCCATGTGAACACCCTAATTGTGCCCCGGAACCTATGTTACTTGTTTTCATCATTTTCCTCTCACCTCCTGGTACATTTTTTCTTTTTACGGATTTTTGATCCGATAAACGGTTTGGAGTTTATTAATTTTCTTCATTTTTCCTGTTAACTGCGTTTCTCGCCTCGCGCGTGAACGCGCTTGTTTTGGGTTTTACGCACCTCGGAATGCCCTGTGGCGTCCGTGGCTAGTGCGTTCCCGTCCCTACCCGTTTGACCCCGTCATTGCAAATTTTTTAAACCCCTGCCCGCGCATGCGCACAGGCCAGGGGTGTGTTTCTTGCCCCACTATTTTCCATTTTGTTATTTATTTTATTTTTCTTTTTCCATTAAACAACAAAAAACACAAACACAGGAAAAGAGAAAAACAAACAAACAAACAAAGAAGAGAGAGAGGAAAAAAAACAAACCACTTCGAAAACGCAACAAAAAAATAATACCTTAATCCACAAAAAAAAAAAAGCAAAACCAAAAAATAAAAAAACAAACAATTTAAAAAAACAAAAGAATAGAAAGAAAACAAAGCACGAAGAAAAAAGAAAGAAAAAAAAAACCAAAAGAACAAAAAAAGAAGAAACAAAAAAAAAAAGAAAAAAGAAGAAGAAGAAAAGAAAGAAGCAATAAATTAAGAAAACGAATTATTTTTATTTTAAAAAAAGAAAAAAAAAACCTACATGTTCTGTTGCGTGTCACGTCCCTTCCTCCCTCCCTACTCTTCTTCCTCCTTCCTTCCTCTCCCCTTCTTCCTCCTCCCCTTCTCCTTCCTCTTCATTCCTCCTCCCCCTCCTTCTCTTCTTCCTTCTCCTCCTTCTTCCCTCCCCTACTCCTGTCAGTGCCAGGCCTCTCCTCAGTGCCTCTCCTCACCTCGGCCGCCTCTCCTCCAGCCGCCGCCCTCTCCCTCAGCCACCTCTCCTCAGCGCCTCTCCTCACCTCGGTCGCCTCTCCTCCAGCCGCCGCTCTCTCCCTCGGCCACCTTTTCTGCCACGTCCCCTCCAGCGCTCCAATCGCCCCCGCCCCCGCCAGCCGCTCCAGCCACCCACCGTTCGCCCTCCCGGCGTGCTCCTGCCGCCCTCGGCCGCCCATTGGACGTCGCCCTACCCACAGTTTCCACCTGCTGCTGCCCGCACCTATGACGCCTGCTGCCCCGCCACGCCTCTGATACCTGCCGATCGACCTTCACCCCCGACTACCTTGACCCGCTCACCCCCGACTGCGCTGTCTGTTCTGAGGGTGCCCCCAGCCCCTCCTCCTCCTCCCCCTCTGCCCCCACCACCCCCAGCTCCTCCACCTCCATCCTCCTCCTCCTCCTCCTCCTCCTCCTCCTCCTCCTCCTCCTAGCCAAGTTCGACCTTACCCATTAACTTAACATTAACCTTAAACATTAACTTCACATTAACCTTAAACATTCCCCTAACATTCACCTAACATTAATCTAACCTTAAGTTAACCTTACTCACTAACCTAACTAGGGTTAGCACCCCACTAACCTCATTAGGTTAGTTCCCTACCCGCTAACCTAACCTAGGGTTAGTTGACCCCTAACTCACCCCAGTTAGTTCACCACACTAACTTAACCCTTAGTTAGTTGACACCCCACTCACTGAACCATAGTTGTCTACCCCCCCACCTAACCTTGGTTAGTTAGTCTAACCACTTCTAGTTAGGACTTGACTAACTACCCTAACTTGACTAACCAACCTAGACTAACCTAATTGACCTAACTGGACTAGACTAACTCACACTAACCTAATCAACCTTGACTAACCTAACCAGACCCGACTTGACTTATTCTGACTTAATTGACCTACTTAGACTAACTTGACTTAATTGACCTCACTTGACCTCACTTAAGCAACTACCCTGATTTACCTCATTTAATTTATTTAGTTAATTCCAAAAATTCATTAAAAATAAAAAAAGTACAAAAAAATTCTATTTTTTTTTCAATATTTTTACAATTATTTGGAATATTTTTAAGGTGGAAATTAAAACGAATAAATTACTAAAATTTTCAATTCTAAATATTCATTCAAAATTACCTAAAATTTTGATAAAATTCATTAAAAATTAGTAAAAATACAGAAATAAATTCAAAAAAATCTCAAAAATTTTCACAAACCCCCTGTCCTTTTTTCACTAATTTCTCACTTAAAAATATTTCCATAAAAGGCAAAACATATTCTTTGAAGCCACAAAATCCTAATTTTCATATTACACATCATACAAATTCATTTTAAATCCTACAAATCAGCTGAAAAACATGGCTGCCTTAACATACATTATGGACACTTGCTAAATAGCTGAAAATTCATTCTTACACTTTATAACATATCCATGTGTTATATATCTTGATTTTATTATTTCTTTTAACAAATCATTGACAAAAACACACACAACACAATTTAAAAAATACTAATAAAACAAATTAACCAAACCAAATAATATACACAAACCAAACACACCTAAAATACAAAACAAATACAATATAAAATAAAAAATAAAAATCAACAAAAACACTAAGGTGTTTTTTTTTTGTTCAGTCGTGGTCTTTGATTTTGTTTGACTGAATTCATTGCTTTTGGGGGATTACTCAGTGCACCTTCAGTCCATTGCATATACACCCCTACCAGGTATTTATTTTGTGAGCTTTATTTATTTTCACTACCCCTTAACCACAATTAATTGCTAAAATAAACTATTTATTCACCCACCTTTTCCACGCGCATTTGCGTTAAACACACAGTTTAATAATTTAGAAATCAACCAGCCGTTCACTTTACACGCGCTACGTGCGATTAAGAGGCACCTTAATTTGTAATAAAAATGAACCAACCGTTTAAAAAAAAGCACGTGCTGGCAAACAAGTGCTCCACGTCACTATTAATTTTTAATTAATGAATTTGCATTTAGAGACCTAGTCTGGAAATCGTAGTCCGGGGTTGCGATAAAGCACAGTTTCACCTTAATAATTTGTAATTAAGATTTTAAGAAGGAACCGTCGTTTTCTTATTAAGGTTTATAACCTAATAAAATTGTCACCCCTTGTTAATAATTTCTTAAAATGAACCCTTCATTTAAAATAATTCCCCCTCACTACACTTTTTCTCCCTTTTTAATAAACACGCTTCGTGGGATGGGCGCATAAAAGCCTTTTAGTTGACACTGATGGTCAAGGTTATGGTCCGGTTTTGATGTACATTTTTATGGTATTCTGATTTGTCTATGTGTTACGATTACGGGACAGTTTGTAGTTTTCTTTCTTTCTTGCCTGATACGGGGATTTGGGTGCCTGTTTGTTGCATCGCATGAAGTTTTCGATCGCATATGTGTAGAGGTCATGCCGAATTTTTTCTAGGATGCGGATTGTTTGGGGTGGTAAATGGGTTAGTTACGTCTATGTATGTATGTCCTTTTTGATTGATTCCTTTTTTATAGCCCTTTGGTGGTTTTGCAAGCATTCTTTGTGACCGTTTGTGTTGTGGTGTGTGTGTTTTCCATCTGAATGGCACCTCACGCTCCTCCTCCTATCTAGTATGTCCCGCTGGTTAGTAGGGATTACTCTTCCCTATTGACTTTTGAGCCTATAGCGAAAGCAGGACTCGCGACTTTCATGGCTGCTTCATTCCCCTTGATTCCAGAAGATCCATCCATGTGTGATGAGTTCCTTGCCTCATACAACAAGAAGTCGGGATTGATCCATGGTGCTTTCATGACATTGACACTCCGAGGGTTAGGGAAGGCTTTGTCTCTTCCCTACAAAGGAGAGCCCTTTGTTACAGCTAGACAATTATTCTCCAACGATGAGATTTTCAAGTTGTTACAAAAACAGACCAAGGAAATTCTGGATGTCAAGAAAGTGATCAACACTTCAGGAGTCTCTTTTTCCATGATTACTGATCCTGTGTGGAAGTTGGTTTGCCAGTTTTTCCAAGACAGGTTTATTCCTGCAAAAACATCATCCCATTATTTGTCCAAAGAGCTCTTCATAGCTTCTAAGATGGTGTTAAAAGGAGTGGCTATTGATTGGAGCACTTACCTACTTACAAAGATGGATCAACATTTCGTCAAAGTAACCAGGGGAAATGTCACAAATGTTACCTATGGATCCTACCTGTATGCTTTCTTGACGTACTCAGGCCTAAAGAAGGGTGTGCTTTCACCACCTTTAGAAGAGTCAGAACCTATTGATATAGAGGATCTAAATTCTCCTCCTCCCTTGGTCATTCAACGAAAGCACTTGAAGCGGGTGGCAGATAAAGCTCCTTTAGTTCTTCCTTCAGTTACAATTCCTGCTACATCTGGCAGTGACCTCCCTACTTACCTTACATGTAACAACCTATTCAAAGCACATAGAGAGGGTTCCTTGGACATATCAGACCCTTCACTGAACAGTTTAGTGTCGGGGATGCAATTCCATTCCTCTGTAAAGACATCCAGAGTTCGATTGAACTTTCAGTTTGACAGCTTGTGCTCAACATCTGTATGCTTCCTTTTATGAAGAACTGATGCAGTCCAAAGATTAGTTGCATAAGGCAACATCAGAGCTAGTCTCTACTAAAGACACACTTGCAGATCTATTTAAGCAGATGGAGCAACAAACCCAAATGATTGAGACCCAAAGAGAAGAGATATCTTCTTTGAAGATTCAGTTACAGCAGCTCAATCAGAGGTCACTAAAATCTCAGAGGAGAAGGAGAGGATGTCCAAAAAAGCTTAAGAGTTTCAAACTCTTTTAGATGTAAAACTCTCAGCCTTACAGACTGCTCATGACACAGTGGAATCACAAGCTTCCCAAATCAAGCAGTTGCAAGACCAACTGGCACAGTCACGGTCTGTTCCTCCAAGCCCTAATGTTCCACTGATCCCTTCTCTCTCAAAGCAAGACTTGGCAGTTCTCCAGAGACAAGCTACCTTGTGTCCTTTGTTCCAAGATAAAGTGGAAAGATTGTAGTCCAGGATAGATCTGTTATGGTCAACATTTGAGCATTTCCAGGAATATGTTCCTCCGGACTATTCTTTCTTTGTCCACTATCAATTGCAAAAGTTGGCCTTTTACATGAAGCTTTCAACGATGGATCTTCCTCTTCCAGAGGATGGTTGGAGTGGGGCTTGGTCTTCTGAGTTACTGACAGAAGTGGTCCGTATAGTTTTTGAAGATTCTGTGACGACGGATACCATGTTGCTATCCTATATGTATCTACAAGGTGATCTGTTGATTCTAGATGAAGTAGATATGGCCTGGTATGTGGGAGATGTGGTTTTGCAAGCTGTTTTATATGTCAACTATTTGGAGTTGCGAATAGATGACATGTTCCAGAGTTACTCCTTAAAAGTGGCTACTTGCCCTGATAATTCCTGGCACTCAATGATTGATTCTGTGGTCTTGAATCAACGTCAGAACACAGCTTCTACCTATGTACAGAGCACTAACCAACTGAGGGTGGATCTCTTAGCTCACCTTTCCAAAAACCATCCATTTGATTCAACCTTTTTTATGCCTATCAGAGAAGATCTATCTTAGGTCCCTCTGTTCCTAGCCTACTGTACTGGCAACAAATGGCCCATCGCTATGATACCTATCTTTCCCTTTATCAAACCAATTCAACAGCAATCTTGCCCCTTCTTTTCCAACCTCAATCTTTTTCTCAAATTCTCATATTTATCTATTGTTCTTTTATCGAAGATAGAGTATTTTCCCCTTCTCCACCATGTCCTTCTCCATCTATCCATGTACCTTCTACCTTTCCTATTTATCAATTAACACCCTTTCTAACTGATTTCCTAAAATTTTCAGCCACTCCTTCTTTAACTTATTCCTCCTTTTATGATTTTGCCTACCCATCTCTTCATCCACTTTTACTTATTCCACTTCCATGTCCTCCCACTTCTATCTCTCAACCCCCTCATTTGGTTAGTGAATATGAAGGGTTTGATCAGCAGATTCCAAGAAGAAGAGGATGGAAATAATGGAGAAGGTTGGCCAAGTCATCAACTACAGAAAGTGCGTAGAGTTCTTGCAAACTTTCAATGCGAATACGAACTATGGCACTGTGACAGTGAGGCAAGGAGGAGAGACTCACAGAGTAGAAGTGGAGTTGAGCCTTGAAATGGTGGAAAAAACTCTAGGGCTGGTCAACAAGCCTAAGGGGGGCCCAAAAGAGATGTTTACAATATGCTAGGGATGGACAAGGCCCAATTGTATGCAAATGATGGAGTTAGCTTAGTCGACATCCCCAGACCCTAGCCAAAGACATACCATGCTCTATTTTCCAATCAAAGGGACAATGTCATGATGAGAAGGATTGGAGTGCCACTGCTCGAGAGTGTGGCGACCAAGTCTCTAGATGAAATCAATTGGAATGGATACATGCGCAAGACTATGGAATCCTTAACAAAATTGCTAGCCACAGGAGTCAGAGGAGTAGCAGGTGGGGAGTCTCCAGCAAAGACGGCAAGGAAAAAGCCAGTAGCTAAGGCCTCCAACATAGGTTTTGGAGATGTGCTCAATCACTACCATCATCCATGAGGCCATTGGAGACTTGGAAAGACAAGAAGTGGTGGATGAAACCCCTGAGTGCTCAATCACCAGCCCACAGATTGCCTGTGCAGTCACTAGAAAAGAGGGAAGCTCTACTCTAAGTCGAGCAGCAACAATAAGAGGCTTCCAACAAGAGAACCATCAGTGGGGGGAAGGGAAGGAGGGCTCAATCCGTTCAAGCCAAGGCCAAAAAAGAAAAATCAAGTTGAAGAAAACCATGGCAGAAGGAGACAAGGAAGTAGAAGCCGCACAGAAGGAATCAAGAGAATAATTAGTTGAATGGAGAAAGGAGGAAGAGGAGGAGGACCAATTAAGAAAGGTGAAAGAGGAGTCAAGAAAGGCGAAAGAGGAATGAAAAAGGAAGCAAATAGAAAACAAGGAAATGCTAAAAAGAGAAGAAGAGGAGAAAATGGCCCTAGCCTTGTGGTTGTCAATAGAGCAAGCCTCCCACCATGAAGAGCTCACAAGGAGAAGCCCGGGTGATGATGAACCAGGCTCCAACACTGCAGAAGAAGAAAGGGCTCAAGGGCCCATTATACTAGTCAAGGGAAAGGCCCCATCAACCGGCCACCACCAACCATGATTGCCACACCATCCACCACCTAGGAGACCTTAGAAGGGGGGTGGACCAAAGCAATGTGGTGGCATGGGTGCAATACCTACTAAACTCGGTGAAGCAACTTGGCCTAGTGCCCAATGGCCCCAATAATAGGGACAAAGAGATGTACTACTATGGATGTAGAATCTAGAAAGGACCCAAATAAGTCCAATGTCAAAGCAACCACAATGTCCATGCCATTGGCCATACCAACAACAACCAACTACGATGAGTATGTGCATGAGATCCTAGGCCAACTTGAAAAGATGAAGGAAGATCGCTATGGCAGAGTTAGAGATTGAGAAGGATGCATTCCTTGCCTACCAACTAGAGAAGACAAAGCAGATAACCATTTATTAGAGGTAGGTGACTAACCTAAAGAAGGAACTAGAGGCAAGGAAGAAAATGGAGGCGGAGAAGGAAGAAGAAAGTGCAAAAGAGCTACAAGAAGAAAAGGTAGAGGGAGAAATGGGGCTAAAAATGGACTTCCCAAGCCTCATCTAGGGGAAAAAGAACATGGAGGAAAAATTTAAATAACTAAAGAACCTCGGAGAGAGGAGCTCACAGAGGAGCTAAAAAGGGTGAAGACACAAGCCCATGCAGAGTTCCATAAGGAGAGAAGGAAAAATGAATTAGTATTGAAGGAACTGCAAGAGGTTAGGGCCCAAAAGGACAAGGAGTCAACTAAAAAGCTGCTAGAGGCAAATAACCAATTCCTTAGGACCCTCCAAGAGTAGGAATGACCGAGAGAAGAGCTGAATTGTAACAAATAAAACAGGGAGAAGATTGTGGCAATCTGGAAAGAACAAGAGGAGATATTGACAATGCTATCACAAGAGCTGAGGGGCAGAGTCAAGGAAATATGGAGGAGAAGGCCAAGGCGTGGGAAGAGAGGAACCTTGGAAGAGTCAGAGACTTGGACAAACACCTTTCCCTAGCAAAAAGTGGGAGAATCATTGCAAAGGCAAGAGCCGAAGCACTAAAGGCAAGGCTAGAAATCCAATAATACGCCTTTTTAAACATAGTGCTTCAAGTCACTCCATAGAAGGGCTAAAGAGGAAGTCAAAGGTCTCAAGGAGAGCCATAAAATACGGGCTCCAAGAGCACACCCCCCAACACTAGCCCAAGCTAGATGCAGCGGAGGCAACTTTTGATGTAAGCGGGGCTCTCGATGGAGGAGTTAGAGTAGCTCGGAATTGAAGAGCAGGAGCAGCAAGAGCAACCAACCACAACGGCCCAAGTTGTAACATGAAGGGATGAAGGGCTCTATCTTGAGCAGAGCCTAATGACACCAAGGCATAGCCCAATGAATAGAGCCCTCCTCCCCCGCCTCCATCAACATAAGCAAAAGGACAAGAAGAAGAAGATCCTACCATTGGAGAAAGAATGATTGAGAGCAAAAGGAAACGCAGAGAGTTAGCTAACTTCATGAGGAGAAAGTTTAGTGCTAGACCACAAGAAATGCCAACCAATATCTAGATGTTGCAAACCAAGGAAAAACTTCCTATCAACAACTGGGCACTAGAATTGAGCTGTTGGGAGCGGTGGAAGAACAGGTATAGGCCATTTGAATTTGAATTCTTCTACCCTTCTACTCTAAATTGAGTGTTGCCCCCACAAGTGGTTGAAGGAGCCATCTAGGTTGTGAAGAGGCTAGGGAAGTGATGGCTAGATGAGAGGGTTAAAAATCCCATGTTATGGAGAAGAGAACCTGCTAAGTACTAGGAGGATAAGGTCATTGAAGAGCCAAGGAACCTCAAAGGCTATGAAGCCCAACCTACTAATGGCACCAAAAGATCTAGGACACCAATTTTGAGGCATGGATGGTTTTTTGCAACATGCTACCATATGAAAAGGATGACCCCACCTACATGGCTTATCCAAGGTGCCACGGTGTGGATTTTGAGTGGGGGAAGCATGGCACGTGTGACTTCCCTTTGATCTACAATGTCAATGTTGCTACTCATGAAGAATACCTAACCACACCTAGGGAGTTTGTGCTCATGTCTCCCTAAGTCACACCCACATCACCTCCCCTTGTACACAAATTGGGTCCTCAAGTGTGGGACAACACCACAGGCTTCCCTGAGGTTTGATCCAACTCCCAATTTCACTAGCACATGCATACCATCATGCACTACACAATGAAGTAGACATACCCCTGGGTACTGCAGTTCCTCTTCCTTTTCAGGTACATTCGACAATCCGTGATGACCAACCACCGAATTTGGAGGCCCCGTCACCCACTCAATCTACTCTTAGTCTCCACAACCCCACATCCATTTTGTAATGCTTCTTCACTATGTCCAACCACCACAGAAGCCCATCATCAACCCACATGGCAACCATTCAACCACTCAAGACCTCGTCAACAAGTGCTAGTAAGTGCCATGAGACTGTCACTTGGCTAGGAGGGGGGTAATGTTAACCCCAATGCAAAGAAAGCAAAAAGAAAATTAAAAAGACACATGGAAGAGTGGAAAAAGGGAGGCTCGCAAAACTAAAGAAATAGGAGAAAAAAATGCCAAAAGCACAAGGACAACCTTAAAAGTTCAGGGGAAGTGCAAAAGAGGAAAGGTGCATTTTAAATGAAAAGGTGCACCCTGAATTTTTGTAAGAGAGAGCCAGGCTTCCTTTTGTGCAATTTGTAAATATAGATGGGCATGGGTGAAGGCACAATGTAAATAGGAAGGAAATAGAAAAAGATGACCTAGGCTAAAATGGCCAGTCATGTAAAGAAGGGATGGGCACCCAAAGGGGATTAGGGCTTGTATAAAAGGCAAAAATTGAATGAAGAAGCCCATTCTTGTGTGTAGCCAAAACTAGCTCTCCTCTTCTTCTCCTTTTTCTTGTTCTTGCTTGCTTGAGCTTGTGCTTGAGAGAGGGAGTGTGAGGGAGTGCAAGAGGGAGTTTCCTCTCTCACTCAGTGGCAATCCATGTGGCTTCACTACACACGAGGGTCACTATCAAGCAATATGAGCTCTCTTTGCAAGAGGGAGTGCCTCCCTTTCTTAGTTGTGATGGCAACCCGTGTGGCTTCACTGCACATGAGGGTCACTATCAAGCAATATGAGCTCTCTTTGCAAGAGGGAGTGCCTCCCTTTCTTAATGGTGATACTAAAGGGCTTCACCACATACGAGGATCATTGCCAAAGTGATATGAGCTCTCTCTATAAGAGAGAGATGTCTCTATTGCTTGATGGTGACCCGTGTGGGCTTCACTATCCAAACGAGGGTTGTTACCAAGAAAAATAGACTCTCTCCATAAGAGGAAGACACCACCCTTTCTTGGTGGTGACATGTGTGGGCTTCATCATACAGGAGGGTCGTTATTGAGTGATACATGCTCTCTTTGTGAGAGGGAATGGCCTCCCTCACTTGGTGGTGACACTGAAGGGCTTCATCACACACGAGGGTCATTAAAAAGTGATAAGGGCTCTCTTTGTTTAGAGGAAGATGCATCCCTTTCTTGGTGGTGACCCAGGTAGACTTCACTACACACGAGGGTTGCTACCAAGCAATAGGGGCTCTCTCTACAAGAAGAGAGAGACACCTCCCTTTCTTGGTGGTGACTTGTGTAGGCTTCACTACATACAAGGGTTACTAGCAAGCGATACTATAGACTCTCTCCACAAGAGGGAGGGACCTATCGCAGTGTGATGACTCATTGTGGATTTACATCATACAAGGGTCGCAAACAAGCCTATCTAGTGGAAAAAAGGAAGACGCTTAACTCTAGGCAGTTTTGGTTTTGGGGAGAAAATTGCTACTTTTATAACTAAAACACCCCCAAAATATTAATTTTTTTGTGAGTCATAGTGGGCCTACCTTGAACTATTATTGAGGGCATCCCCTTTTTGTTGAGATAGCAAGCTCAACATGTGCAGACATTGATGATGGACCACCTGGCTAGATGGGTCCGCACATCTACACTTAGCACGTTGGTGGTCATTATGACAATCACATGGCCACTGACTTATCACTTATTATATTTAGGTTGTTACACCTACCTACATCTGGCAAAGATATAGCGCCAGTTGATTAGTGTAGTCAGTTATGCACTGTTTGACTTAGAAGGCCACTTTCCTTTATGATGTATCTTATCTATACTTTGTGTACATTGTATAGTGTGTGAAAGAAGAAGAAAAAATCAGCAAGAAAACGTTTTTGGCCTCAATCTCTCTTCTTGTGTTCTTGAGTGAGCTTCCTCTTGTGTGTGCAGTGTGTGTTTGGCGCAGCAGCTTAAGTAAAGTCCCCCACTACGCGATTCTTGACATGGTATCAGAGCCGCATCACTAAGAGAGGCTGATTTTGAAGGCTGAAGTGAAGGAGAAGAAGTAAGGTTTGAGCAAGCAAGCAACAGGTAAGAAGCTCTCCCATTCTTCCACTCTCTCTCTTGGATAGTGCCTGTGGAGGCACCGGAAGCAGGGTAGAGCGAAAATCTTAGATTGTTGTGAGATTTGGTGTGCAAGCAGAGCACTATATATTTTGCAAATATAGCCCTTTAGGGTTTATCCGCAATTATTTTGGGCATTTGAGGCCGTTTTAGAGCCATAGGTTTGTGGATAACAGTTTCAGGGTACATTGTGATTTCGGTTGTATTAACCGAAAGTGGGTGCACATGTTACAAATTTCGAATCTGTAATTTTTTGAGGTGTTTCAGGAAGCAGACATAAGGTTTATCTGCAAACAGGTTGCAGATTACATGTACTATTGAGCAATCAGTGAAAAAGGTTGCTTGGTGTATTGCTGTGCACGTGTTGTGAATGATTGCAGAAGACTAGCTTGCTGTGTTGTATCCTTGTTTGTGATAATGACAGAGAACAATGGAAATCCCATTATTGAGAAGCTCGACAAGAACAAGTACCCTTTATGGAAGTTCCGTGTGACGAACTTCCTCATTGGAAAGGGCCTTTATAAGTTTGTTTTAGGTGAAGAAAAGGAGTGAGAGCTAGGTATTTCTCCGACTGTAGATGAATTAAAAGCATGGAAAGAATGGAATGCGAAAGACAAAAAGGTGATGTACTGGTTATTTGCAATCATTGATAATATGATATTGAGACATATCAGGAATGCAAAACCTTCACATGCAGCTTGGACAATTTTTGAGAACATGTTTTCAGTAAATACAAAGGCACAAAAGATTCAACTCAAGCAAGAGTTGAATGCCTTGAAAAAAGGGAAAATGTATGTCAATGAGTATGTGTTGAAGGTGAGGAGCATTGCAGATGCTTTAGCAGCGATTGATGCAATGCCTAATGATGATGATTTGGTTTCATCCACTTTGAGATTCTTAATAATGAGAAAGCATGGAAATCATTTGTTATATATCACTTATTATGTTTAGGTTGTTACACCTACCTACAACTGGCAAAGATATAGTGCCAGTTGATTAGTGTAGTCGGTTATGCACTGTTTGACTTAGAAGGCCACTTTCCTTTATATTGTATCTTATCTATACTTTGTGTACATTGTATAGTGTGTGGAAGAAGAAGAAAAAATCGGCAATAAATTTTTTTTGGCCTCCATCTCTCTTCTTATGTTCTTGAGTGAGCTTCCTCTTGTGTATGCAATGTGTATTTGGCACAGTAGCTCAAGCAAAGTCCCCCACTACGCGATTCTTGGCACTTTTCAAAACTACATGTCCCTTTGATGAGCATTTAGATATATGAAGTTGTTATTAATTTTAGTTAGAAATAGCACAAAGTTTGAAATAGCTTGCACCTATTGCATTGTCGAATGGCACCTCATGTGAAGAGTTAGCATCCATCACTAGGTCAGAGATCCTTGATCTTTGATGTCTCTATTGCAACAATGAGACTATAGGGGTAAAACAGCAACTAGAGAGAGCAAATGCAAGAGACATCAAGAGAGCATGCATGAGCAAAGGAGATCATGAGAGTAGTAGAGCATGACTGTGGTAGGAGAGAGTGTCCTTTTGCTAAAGTTTTGAACCTTGAATCCTTTTCTAATGATCCTTGGTAGTGCAAAATACACATGTACATCTAGTGGTTCCTCTGGGGTATTAATGTTATTACCCCTTTTGGTTGCGCGGCAAGTCCCTAGGTTTTGGAATTTGGAATTAATGGAAGGGACACTTTTCTCTGCTTCTCTCTTGGTTTTTTTGGGAGGGGAGACTTGGGATTAGTCTAAAATAATTTACCTTTTTGGCCATCTAAGGCCATTTTAGGCCCTATTTTAGACCCGCAAGGTTGCATATAATAGTTTTAGGATATACTGCAATTTCGGTTGTGTCAATCCAAAGTGGATGCACATGCTACAAATTTTAAATTTGTAAGTTTTGAGGTGTTTTCTTGGAAGAAAACACAAGTTTTATTTGCTAACAAATTGCAAATTACATATATTGTATTGAGTAGTCAAATGAAAAAGGTTACTTGGTGTATTGTTGTGCACTTGTTATGAAAGGTTGCAAAAGACTTGCTTGTTGTTTTGTATTGATTTTGTGGTATTGGAAGAGAATAGTGAAAACCCTATCATTGAGAAGCTAGACAAGAACAAAAGTACACGTTGATGAGGAAAAATATTAGAATACCAAGGAATAAGAAGAAGAACATGATGATGAAGCTAATATGGAAGGAGTAAAGGATTTTCTCTATCTCTTTCCTCTTAAAACTGATGTGGAAGGTCACGAAGATAATGGACATATCAAAGGGAGAGTAAGAGGTACCAAATGCAATTTCGAAGGCATTGGAAGTGCTTATGAGAGGCTTCCCTAACAAAGTCATTGGAGAAAAAGAAAAACTCGTGTTGAATGTTCATACATACATTGAGTAGTTGTAGGCGGCTTTGGCTATACAAAAGGAGCAGAAATGAATATAGATCTTATTGATCACTTGTCACCTAAAGAAAAGACATTACTTTCATCCTTCAATCTTGAGATCACGCAACTAAAAGATAAGCTCATTAATGTCCAAATTGCAAGAATGGAGATTAAGATTAAAAATCTTGAGCTTGAAACATCTCTATCAGCAAATTTATTAAGACATCAACAAGAACTCGAGACTCAGCTTTCATTTACTAACCCAAAACTTTTGACAAAGTTGACTTTGAATCAAAGCAACATGAGTTGGAGTAGGCAAAACTGGTTATGGAGGAGGCAACACAAAAGTTGAAAGCCCTGATTGACCAAATTGATAAACATACAAAACAAGTAAGGAATTTGAAGGCAAAAAAGACAAACTCAAGGGTTTAGAAGACAATTATGAAAAAACTCTTCAGGATTAAATAAAATGTCTTGAGCAACTTCTCAACAGGTGAAACCTTCTCCAAGTAAAATGAGAAGATCTCAAGAAAAAATCAGAGATCTTGGATTGTTGCCATCAGTTGCATTTGTGAAGCATGAGCAGTTAAAGAAGTTTAGCCATGTCAATAAGAAAGCTTTAGATCAATATGCTAACTTTGCTGAATAGGGAAGAGCCGGTTGCTTTGGCTAAGTAGGCAACAACATAATGCATGTTGTAGTTATGGTTATATGGCAGGTCATTAAGTCACAATCTTTGCAACTTCAAGACTAAAATTGGCATGAAAAATGTTTATGGAAATGAGTATAAGATCTCAAGTCTTTGTAATTGAAGCTTATGGCTCTAGCTATCTCTTCAATTATACAAATGCTACACCTGCAATTCACAGCACAAGGAGGACACGAAGGCTGCATTCTGATAAACAACATTGTATTTGGACATGAGAAATAGCATAGATCACTTCTTCGACTTCACTGGTGCACATGAGTTCCATAAATTATTATTTCATGTTGATGAAGATCATTTAAAAGCATTTCGTAAAATGAAGACAAAGGTTGGTGACTAGGGTAAAGAAAGAAGAATAGCGAAGGTAGAAAATCTTTAAAAGCTTTATAAAAAGCTTCATTTTAACAATGTTAAAAGTTATTAAAGCTTTAGAGGGCAATAAGAATGCTTAAGCTTTTTAAAAACTGTATACAACGGGTGATGAGAGAGCAAAAAATCTATATAAAGAGAGAATGTGAAGGCTAAAGGGCCATGGAAAAAAGGTTTACCTTGATATGTAATGAGATTTATTCACTTTCTTGATGACCAAACATAGTAATCTTTTGGTATACTTATTATTACCTTCTCACAATCTATTGTACTAAGCCACATGGTGTACATGTAGGCTCATAGACAAGCTAAGGATTGAGATGTACATGGAGATATGTTGTGAATTTTTCAATGTGTGTGTGTATGCTCCAAAATAATAATAATGATAATAAATGAATATGCACTCATGAGCACAATAACATACTTGGGGGTCCTCAATTTAGAAATGTCCCAAAGCCTTGATCAGTTGGTTCCATCATCTCTAACCCCTAGACCTTCTTCTAAGTCCCCCACATTCATTGAAGACCCTCAAGGGTAGGGCACACCTAGAAAACTTAGCACACCTATGTTTAGACATGTCTTGCTAAGCCACTTATACTTCTCTCTCTACTTCTTGTTCACCTAAAAGCCATCAACTTAAATACAAAACAAAGGTGAAAAAGGAACTTGAAAAGAAAACAATGATTTGCAATTAAGATCAATTGAGACCCTATCTTTTAGATATTATTTTACTTGGATCCAAACCTTTGATCACCTTATTGCTAATATCTCCTAGGATCTTCTCGACCTTTTTCTCAATAACGACAATTCTTCCATCTTCTAAGTTTCCTTGCTTCATCAACTTCATCAGTAAGAAGAACCAATGGAGTTGTCTTCTAACTATGTAGTTACATATGTATGCACATGCACTCATATAATATTTACACAATCACTTATACATGGTTTGGATTCTCAAGTGTGGTATGACACTCTAGGCTTCCTTAGAGTTTTTGACCCTTCTCCTAAGCTAACAATATATGTCTTGTGCACCAAAATAGGAGAGTAGAACTCTCACTGGAAAGGGAATGCATGTGAGGTATTCATTGCATGTCAAAATATGCAAAGAACTATGAATCATCAACCATCATTCAACAATGACTCTCTAACATTCTACAACCTACAATTCAACCCTAATGTCTATTCAAGTTATCGAACAAGATAAACATCCGTCAAATGTATCAACATCAACAATGCTACAATTTGTGTCACTAAAAACAACTTCGATCACCAACTACTAAGTACTAAAAAGCATTATTCATCTCTTCATTAACAACTATAATCGCTCCACCCAAGGACAACATCATAACTATCCCAGATTCCATATCTATGGTTTAACCTAAAGCATATTCCCTTCAATCGTGTGAGTGCCAAGGGACTGGCACTCATTGTCTAGGAGGGGAGTAATGTTAACCTCAATGAGTGAAGAAGGATGCAAAGTCAAGTGGAAGTGTGTAAATTCAAAGTGTTTGTTGTGGAAGGGGTTCTTTAAAAGGATTACATTATATTAGTTTAGGCACTGTTAACCATAGTGTACTAATATTGTATGAGACACAAGCTTGCTCCCATGCAAATTGTAAAGTATCCCAAAAATATTTTAAACCCACAACGATGTGAGGTTGTAGTCACAAACCTTCTATTCACTTTAGGTATAATTAATCCAACTCACCTAATCTATATGTGTAACTTGAAAGGGACTAGTAAACAACCTTAAAAATGGGTAGGTTGCCAAAATTATTGGAGGAAAACCCAATAGTGACCCTATGTATAGAAACCAAAAGCCTAACACTAACCCTATGTATAAAAACCAAAAAATGAAGAGGAAGATGTCACTCTTGTATGTGTAACTTTGCATGTAACCCTTCTCCTTGTTTTCATCTTATCTTCTTATGCATGTATTGAGAGTTAGGGAGAGTGAGAGAGTGAGATTGAGAGTGTGACTGAAGGACTTGGAGAGTGAAGCTTGTCACTCTTTTTTGTTTCTTCTATTCCTCCCCCTTCTTCTTCCATAGCTTTGAGTGTGAAAGATAGACTGTGAGGTTGAGATTACATTTCTCATTCTTCTCTATCTTTCCTCTTTTTTGATGGAGTGCTTATGGATCATATTGGCTGTGATGGAATAGCAGGGAGTGGACTAAATGGTAATGCTTGAATTGTGAGGTTATTGACAAACCTTTGATGGCATTCAAACTACAACACATCTACAATGAGAACGTAATCCTAGTACAACCTCTTTAGTCATTGGTTTTCCTGCTTACTTGGGATAATGAGAGGAGAAAAAATGGTTTGGAGATCAGATTATTTGAGCCAACTATATGAGTTGTTAGTGGTTTATTTTTCGTGCTTGCTTTGGATAGTGAGGAGAGAGTGGCTATCTTGGAGATTATAATGTGAGCCAACTATGTTAGAGATGGTTGTGTCGATGTACATTTGAGCTTTTGAAAGAATAAGAGTCTATACAATGTCCCATCATTGTGCACTTGCACCGACAAGACATGAGAAGATCTCTTATTGAGGGTTTGATAAACCATGGTAGACTAGCTCTTATCTAGTAGCTTACCTCTAGCTCAAAACTATTGGACTCACTTCTCACCATGAGCATAAAAGAAGCATGCTGAGTAATCTATGAGATTGTAGTAGATACACATGTTGTCACCTTCCCATTGCAGTCCTTACTTCAATTGAAAAAGGTAGTCTCGTGATCCTTGCAGTAGCCTCCTTGCAACTCCAAGACTTTGCTCCAAATTCTCTCGAACCTCCCACCAAATTTGAGTATACTTATTTCAAGAATGAGAAAAGAAGGAAGAAGAAGGAAAAAAGCATGGATGGGACAAAGTGATTCACTGTTTAGTCCCACACACACACACACACACACACACACACACACACACACACACACGCACACACGCACGCACGCACGCACACACACACACACACACAATTTCTCTCTCACTCATATGCACTAGCAATGGGAAAGAAAGAGCAAGAAGGAACATATTTTTAACTCACAAGTTGGCACATACTAGAATAATCTCTTCCTTTCACTTTTTAGCTTTCATACATAGGACTAAAATTAGAGTTTCCACTCAATGTTGGGCACCCTATCCACTTTTGAGGCTCCTTGTTTGGGCCTTTGTGAATATCGTTAGGTTAATGAGACCAAACCAATCCAGAGTGAACATAATTATCTATTTTACCATTGGAAAATTTTATAATTTGTACAATGTGAGCTTTGGTCTCACATAAATATATACAATAATACTACTCATTCCTCCATAATAAAAATGTTGACTTGTGTCATGTGAATGTATATCATCTAAGATAATCCTTTACATCTATTGGTTCTTGGCTTCTCTTTTGAGGGTTAACATTACCCCTCTCATAGACCAATGCCAATCCCTCCCATGTCACTCAATGTCAATGGTGGCATGCTAGTGCATCTTCTACAATGTCATATATTGGGTGATTGCAATTTTAGCAATGGTCTGTTTGGAGGAGTAGTTGTCATTGTGAATCATGAAGCTAAGGACTAGCTTTAATTTTTTATGGTGGATGAATTTAGTTTTGGAAATGTTTGATTTGCAAAGATGACATCTTTGGTGGTACCTACAATAGCATGTACTCCCTAGGGGTAGGATAGCCTTACTACGTAGTGGAGAGTGTGTTGTAAAAGTGCAACACATAGATGGATCATCAAATCCTAGGCAAGCCCAAACTATTGTTCTACACATGAGGACTTGATTGGTGTGAGGTTAGTTGTGCAATGCTATTTTCAACATGACAAGTCAACTAAGTGAGTTCGGGGTTTTTCCCTTCATGTGACTTGACATTGTGCATTAGGGGAAAAGATGAGATTTAGAACCCCTAGGTGCAATGTTAGTGTATGTATCCTTTTTCTGAAAATTCTTTTATGATTTAGGGAGGGGTTGTAATATTCTTGAGAAACACCCTTTGCTCAGTAGATATTTCTTTACAGGTCCTTGTAACTTGATCAAGGAAGAATGGGTACATGCATTTGGCAAACCTGCTATCAACCATGTCTTCTATAGGATGGCATGAGTAGCACTCTAAGATGAAGTCATGCCATTGTGACATGGTTGATTATGACATTTATATATATGGAAGAAGAGGGATAGAAAGCCAACCTCATACGGCATGGGTGCATATCACAAAAGGTTCATTAGAAGAGATAAGTAATTGCATGTCATGATGAACTATGGCTTTGAGCAATTACTAAATTAACCAACAAAAGAGGGCTTGAGGTCCCTAAGCTAGATTAGATAAGTCTTCTCAAGTTTAGTAGCTTGCACATTGGATATTTGGAAAATTATATGTCCCATAAAGTTGGATGTTGTAACCATTGTGACTTCTCGAATATTGATAGTAGAGTATATCCATCTATTTGCTAGGTAGTGAGTAAGTAGAAGGCAAACCAAGCATACTCATTAGTTTCAAGAATGGTGTAGTATCACTCTTTTTTGTAAAAATTACATGGTGCAATGTACATTATCTAGAGCAAGGAATAGAGAGAACATATCAATAAGAGAAGAATATAGACCTCTTTTATTCAAAACAAGCTAATACAAATATGGCTCTATTCACTTGTGCACTTCCATTGTGAAGCTCAAATGGCAACATAGATAGATGATAGGTAAAAATATTAAGGCTAGCTAGAAGAACTCTGATTAGGTATAAGATAGATTGATTTTGCTAGCTAAAAGAACTCAAATTAGTTGAAAGATAGATTGATTATGGCCTTTTGCAGTCAAGTTAACCTATCCAACCTACCATATTATAATTACAAATTTAAAAAATACGTTTTTGTTCCCTTTTTTTCACTGAAGTTGATTATTTCGGGAAGGTGCACCCACATTTAAAAAATTTATCTTTAAAATGTCCACCAAGGGTCCTGGTTCAGGGGTTCACTTGGTGAATTGAATGCATCACTTTGAAGGAAGGGATCTTTGCAAAGCTTGGGTGCACTTTGACTTTACTGATAGGATTAAAGGATGGGCTACAATGTCATGCTCTGTGTTTGACCGAGGGTATCTTATTTTGAGGTTCGTGAATTATATTCCATGTCCATTTTCCTTATCACGAAATCGGTATCGCTTGAAGGGCATGATGGTGATTGCCCTATGTGATACAAAGGAGGAAGATTCAAATACCCAAATCCTTTTTTGAAAATGCTTGAATAGTGTCATGAGAGACAATGGTCACCCTCTAGCATACTTTACTAACTTCACGGATCAAACAAAGTAGGGCCCAATGGGATTGCAATCACAAGAATGTTCAATGGGGGGCTTGACAATGTATAGGGGGAGAGTTATTGTTCTTGTTTCATTGAGAGAAATGTTTATTGAAACATTCCAAAAAGCTAATCCCTCCTAGCCTAACAAATGAGCATCTTGTACTATGTGAAAAGTGGCAACTATCTCAAATATGTGAGATAGCAAAGATGATGTATTGCATATGATTTTGTTCTAAGAGAAAATTCCAAGATAAATTGATTCCTCAATGGTTTTGGTTTTGTAGCCATGACATTAAGCATACTTGGGATGTTGACAAACAAGCTCAACATGTTCCTATATTTTCAATGGTTTGTTGGCCTATTGCTAAAGGGATAAATTTGTCTTGGCATGAAATCCTATCTCTTTAAAAGGATGGGTTCAATGTTAAAGATGGGATGGTCCCTCTACCCCTAAAACCATCAATGTTTGTTTGAGAGTGTCAGGACAAGGTTTTCCAACTAGAAAACATAGCAATAAGTGGAGGCATGGTATTTTAAGAGATACAAAAAGAAAATAGATGTGGCTAAGTCTTGGAATGTAGTGTTTGTGGAAAAAAGGTGATGCGGCATGATGCTATGTCTCTGTTTTTGTGATACTGAGCACAATTGTTAGGGGATAGAGAGGGAGAGAGAGAAAGAGAAAGAAAGAGAGAGAATAAACCATACCTCATGTGCAAACGTTTGTATTATGTATACTTAAGAATATTGGGCTTGGATAAGAATCAACATATGTCACTTCATTATCCCACACTCTCTCTAAGGGATGTGCACTTTGAGATCAAACAACTTAGACACATGAAACCCACTATCATTGTTGATTAGAGTCATCTATGTGGTTTGGATTGTGATACGTTTTTGTCTAGATGAAGAAGGTAGTTTGGACCTTTGTACCTTTGTTACCATGGAGTAATTACAAGTAGTGTTATGCCACCTCATTGTTGTCACAAGACATTATTCTAAGTGTATAATTACTACTTGCTATATTTATTCCAAAATTTGTTTGAATAATCTTTTACACATAAGGTCATATCTCTTTCTAATTTTCTTTGTTAGAGTGTTTCTTCATACTAAAAATGATACAATAATTTACAATTCTCCACTATGTTATGGTGGGACTGCATTAGCCTTCATGGGTCTCTTTTATTCCTTTCCTTTTTCAATATATCTTTCTTTTTGGATACCCATGTCTTTTGAGTCTCCTTTAGCCTACATAAGAGTTGAAGCATAGACAAGAAACAAAAGATGGCCACATTTGTTGTCCACTATAGAAGGTCTAGTTTACAAGGTTAGGCTAAGCCATAACTCTACTCAATCAATATTTGAACTAACATTTTTGTCTTAGCACTTGAAATCATGTGGAGGAGAAACCAGTGTTTTTCAAGAGAATTTACATGTATCCCTATTATCATCCATGCACTTAACCGTTTCAATTACTTCTTTCTTGTGCTATTTGATACCATGTTTGTGGGTGAAATAATGGGGGTAGCTCTAGCATTGCTACATTTTAATATTCCTCTCTCTAATCATCTTAGATAGGATGACACATCTAACTCTTGAGGAGCTCTCAGTTCAAAACCACTAAAGAAGGCTATGGCACTCTTTGTCATGGTTGAGAAAGCTAATGATGGGGATAAGGATTGTTTACACTATGCATGGGAAGGCATAAGGAAAGTGGAGGATTTTTTTAGTGAAATAAGGCAATGCAAAGATGGATCTAATACACCTCAACTAGATATGTTAGAGATGACTATGCTCACAGCATTTGGGTACATGTGTAGCTTCAATGTGAAAACCACCTCTGATGAGGACATGCTCAAATATGCAATGAAGTCCATGACAAGATGTCAATATGTCCAATTTTTGGGTGGTGCTAGCCATTTTGGATGTCATTAGGATCAAGCAAATGTAGTATACAATAATCACCTTCTCTTTGAGTGGTTTACTGCTATAATACTGAGGTGTTTTGTGTGAAAAACACTCAGTATAGGTCGTGAAGTTTTATAAAACTATGAAAACTTTTGTTCTACCTTGAATCACATGGTTTGTTACTATGAATAAAGGATTATTTATTGTAACATCTCTTTGACATACCCATCCAAAAAATTTCATGTCATTTGATTCTAGATCATCATATATTCATATCTCTTCCTCTATATCAAGATCCAAAAAAACTCCAAAGTACTCCAAGAGATTTTATTTTCTCACGAAAACTCCAAAGGTCATCTCAAAAACTCCAAATGAAATAGTTGCTTTTTTAAAACCCCCCTTAAGCTCTTACTCTCCAAGGATTATCAAATCACATATACTCTGCCCTCATATCATCGTTGATCTATCATCCAAACTGCATATTGAGAGCTCTTCATTCCCTAAGCCAAAAGATATTATCCCTTGAAATATTGAAACCTCTATAAGTCTATTTCCTATCCAAGCATTGCTCGCTTGTTTGGCCTTAATCTGTATCCAAGGACGTGTGAGCTTATCAAGATTGTTGAAGGACCAAATGAATCAGAATGAATGATGTAGCCATAGAGTTTGTGCACCAAAGATAGCCCTAGAATGATGAAGCATAGGAGCAAGATAAGAAGTAGCATGTGTAGGTGACATCCCTATCACACCAAGTCAAGCTCAAGTGCCCTCTACTTTGCGTAAAATGTATTTCTTGAAACATTAGATAATAATCACTATTAGTTTTGATAGTTTAAACAATTCATGTAAAGCCAATTCCTGGAGCTTGAGCATCTTATGATGTTTCACAGCTTTAGTAGGTAGATTCTAAGATTAACACCCTATGAGGGAATTTTCAAAAGGAGTATCTCCTCCCATGATGGGATTTAATCAGTCTGTTGCATGATGATTCTATGCTAGTGACCATAAATTTCATATCAATAATGATAATACAAACATTGAACAAGGAAGAAATGATAGCAAAAGTTCTATGATAAAAAGATTATTAGAAATTCTTCTTTGCTTTACATCAATTTGAACTTAGTTTGGATTCCTTGAAAGAAAGTTGGGTCCAAAAGGTCACTAGGGTTAAAACATCAATTTGAAAGGACATCAAATTATCAAACTTAGTTTGGATTCCTTCAAAGAAATTTGGGTCCAAAAGGACACAAGGGTTATGACATGAATTTGAAAGGATATCAAATTATCTATAGGACTTTAAACATTGTTTATAAATCCATCCCATTATGGGTTGGTCATAGAAAAGTTAGTCGAGGAAAAGTAAGTACATCATAACAAAAGGATGTCATTATCTTGTACTAGTAAGGTGTAACCCTTACTACAAATCTCAAGATAAAGATGTAAAGTATTGTGCATGCCTAATGGATTCCCTTCCAAGTTCCTTGTTAAAAGAACTCCCTATAGCCTTGATAAGCTATGAAGTTAGCCTTTTATATCTATATAGGGGGACTATGGTTCAAAGGAACCATGAATGTCCTTAAATTCAATTAATGTTGATCTCATCTCATGCATAATGAAGAAAGGTTTCTATCTGATCTTATCTAAGAGCTTATGACATAATTGTGTTTTTACACCTTTGCATGGTCTAAAGTATCAAATATTTAAAAACTTGCTAGCAATTGATATTCACATGCAACTTGCTCAAGGTTTGACAATAAGGCGTTTCATACTTCTAATTACTCAAAAATCTATGCAATGTTAAAAAATTGCAACTTCACGTGTAACATTTATATCTCCATTTCATTCCCACAATTATCAAGGACCAAGATAGCAAAGTGTTTGTTACCATGAAATTAACTTTCTAATAGAAGAGGTGGACCATGTAGCATGTGTGTATGTGTGTTTTTTTAAAAAGTAAACTTTTCCCCTCATAAAAATTGAACCATATATATTGATGAAAAAAGCATGTTCAAGTGAAGGAAAACATTCGATTGATACGTTTTTGTCTAGCAACAAAAATTTCTTAAACTAAAAAAGGAAATATTGTCTTCATTCAACATTATTTATTTGATCAAGAGCCCACCATTAGCTATAGAACAATAACCACAAGCATTGCAACGTTAGAAACCATACATGCATCTATCCCCAAAACATGGTTAGGTGTAGATCTAGTTGCATTTATGGGACTATAGGTGTTACCATTTCTAACCAATTATTTATTGATGTCAAGATAACAATAGCCACTAATCCTAATTAACCCTAGAGTCAAGTAAATATAAAAAATGTCATGATATTAAGAAAAAAGTTTATAAATTTCAAAATCTACTTTTAGCCTTTCTAAAAAGGTAAGGTCTTTTTCAAAAGCAGACATATTTTCTAATTGATACAAGCTTAGCCAAATTTTCTCCTTTTTTTGGGTCTATAATTACTAATGTTTTTGGCTTGCTATGGACTTTTATATCGATGTAGTCGAGCATGTACATGAGAAAATACATGATGTATTGAAACATTCTATTAAGCATAGGCCAAGGTATTGATATTGGGAGGTCCCACAGCATCCTTTGTTTGCAAACAAACTAGCCCTCGTTTTGGATCTCAATGGACTACTTCTTATTACAAAGTAAATAGGGGTCAAGGAGAGACTGCACCTTCCTAAGTCCAAAGACAAATAGCTTTTGCTAGATACTTTTTAATAGTTTTTAGGTCGACAACCTCTAAATATCATTTGATATCCCTTAGTGAGGATAAATTTTTTGTACAATGTTTCAACTATTTCATAGCTATTCTTTATATTTTGAATCTAGTTTGGATGTTTAGATGTGTATATGTGAAATGGCTTTGTATCTTAGGGTATCATATTGGCTATGGCAATGAAGTTGCATTATGAACATGCTTTAGCTATATGAGATCTAAACTAAATTAATTTTCACATGCCTCAACTATTTCATTAATACATGGCATGTGATTTTTAGGTTTTTCGGCACTCATGTTAAATTATCAAGGGATTATTCTACTTAAACTTAACCTTAGTGTGAGGTGATATCCACATATGTAATAAATTTCATATTGACCCAAGGTCTGTTTAAACCAACTTGCAATGCAACATAATGCTATATTATTCTCCATCAGTCTCATCCCAAAATCCAAATTCAAATTCATCAATAGATAGCAAGGTTGCACTTTCATACTTTGAATGATAACCTTAAGCTAATAAGAGGGATATGCATCACTTTCTTCCTAAAATCTTGCATGTATGGTAACTTTTTTGAAATAAAACTCAATTTCCTAAGCTAAGAGTAGGTAAGGATTTCCCTAAATTCAACCAAGAAGTTGTCATAGCTAAAGGCATGCTTTAAATATAAAGAACATAAGCTTGAGGCTTCCCTCATGATGTTGGTTGATATATTGGAATTGAAGTCATTACAACTATAAAATCATTAGGGAAAGAGTGGAATCAAAAACATGCCCTTAAAAATAATATAGTTTAAGAGTGAGGCTTTTGGATTTTCCAATAGGAAGGTAAGGTGACATCTATGGAGGGTGAATCTTCTCTCTCCAAATCTTGGGTTTTTATTTAGAAAAGGTTAATGGGGGGTTTTTAAAAAGGGGAAATGAATAGTACACAATTTTTCAGTATCTTTGTCATCATATATTTTTCCTCCTCTTTTTTGCCAATTTTTAATTTCACTCTTTTTTAGGCTCACGACCTCAGTTTGGACCTAAAAATTGAGTAGCAATAAACTCCTTTCCCTCTCTTCTCTAATTTGGTAACTTTTTATTTTTTTTGGAGCTCTATACTAAGAAATTAGTATTGTGATCACTTCTCTTATCTCTTTAATTTCTTCTACATGCAAGAGTTGATTTTAGGCGAAATACAGGTGCTCATCTCTCTCTTTGTTTCCTCTTTTTTGTTGTCTTTCCAATAGAAATTTGATATGGGGTATGAAAGAAATTAGCATTTTGAGCCTTGTTCTTCACTCTTGCTTTTGTTCCAATCTAACTTTGAGCAAAGCACTCGTCTTCTCTTTTACAGATCTCTTTAAATGTAGTTTTTCACTTCATCTTGCTAAAGCTTTAATGTTTGATCATCATTTTTGGGTTTGTAGTGAAGTATCTGACTTACAATGTTTAAGTGCAATACAACTCACAAGGAAGCTTGTACGTGCCCTAAAGATTGCCTTTGTTGTGATGATTATTATTTTTTATGATGATGATAGCAAACTTCTCTCCCTCGTGTCATTGTCCTACCATATCTTTGGTTGATTTAAATCCTTATGCCAAGAGAAATTGATGTTTTGAAGAGCTCAATCTTTATTTTCTCATCTCTATCAATAGGTTTTGATGTCTCATCTAAGAGGAAAACATTTTTGAGAAATGATCATAACTTTGAAATCAATTCTTCTTGTAGCAATAAAATGTAGTATAAGCAGAGATCCCATCTTCTCTTTTGCATATTATGTTCTTACACATAATTTACACTTTTGTGTTGCCAAAAATTATGTAATTGGTCAATTACTTTTGGTTTGTATTGAGGTGCTTTATTTTAACAATTTGCAAGTATAGTACATGGGCATACTAAAGTGTGTTAACTCTTGTGAAGGTAATCCTCTTTGTTTTGTGAGTATTTCTTTTTTGCTAGATGGACAAGGTCTAATGAAAGTCAAGGGTCACAAACCATTTGAACCATCAATTTAATGTGTCCATTCAAATATGTATGTTGTCTCACTACCATCCATGTAACTGCCATCATATATTATCCATATAATCACACAGTGTACTAAGTTAGACCAAATATTCTATTCAATAAAATGATTGCTCTTTCTACACCATTATCTGAGCAATTCATATGTGCAATTTGAGTCTCGGATAGTGAAACAAGTGTGTGTGCATCTTATGCAATGTTGTTAAAGCAATTCAATGATGTGGAGAAATGTGCTTCTATCCGATGTAGGTGTGGAAGGACAACCACTTTCAATTTTCGATTTACTGATACCTCAAATTTCTATTTACTGATACCTCAAATGCACTACACTAAGTGTAGGATGAGTCCATCTCTCCAAGTATGTGTGAAAAGCATGTATCTAGAGCATGGCTATGGTGCATGAACACAAAGGCAATGTTCATGATGACATAGATTAGAGAGACCAACTGTTACTCAAATGAATTAGGTTCCAAGATGAAATCTTGGACTCATAAACACAATCTTGAGTATGACACTGACTATGACTGAAAAGACAAAATACAATGACATTACATTGAAAAAGTGAATCAAATACATCATTATATAGTCTCTCTGACCTTTCTCCACTCTCATAACTATGCATGTGGGATTCAGGACACCTCTTCTTGGAGCATACATCATTTTTCATTTCTCAACACCCCCCCCCCAAAATGATGAGTTCCTACACTTGCTAGCTTTTGCCCCCCCACATGATGACATGACCCGGGAGACTAGCTCATAGGCAGCCTAGTCAAGTTAAAGCTTGAAACTTTACATCTTTGGTAAGGTTTTTGTTTTACAAAGAAAATCCACTAAGGGAAATAAAATCCACTATGGGAAATATAATTTCTTCAAAACAATCTGTTAGAGCTGTTGTTGATAGTAGAAGCATCTTCTTCTTCTTCTTCTCTTTCATTCATGAGCTGATTCTAGTGGTTACCATTATGCACTTATTGTGCTCTTTTACAATGGAAACATTCGCTAGCTATATGGCTAGTTTTACCACAATAATGACATGTCATCCGATCTTTGTTGTCGGATTTGAATCCTTGACCTCGGCCTTTAGGTCCAATAGCTCATTTGGTGTACAAGAGGTTTTCCCTAGATGATGGGACACCATCTTTTGCATTCTTTTTCTTCTATTTATTTTCTTGATCAGGAAGAGAATGCTCAATATCTTTATGTGACACTTCTTTAGAAGAATGCTTGAAGAGATTTGTCTTGTGTAGGAAGATCCATGAGCTCAAAGCAGGGTAGGTGTAGTCTAGCTATGACAGACATGAAGGTCAAGATGAAGTTGAAGTTGAAAATGGAGTCATGAGCTGGATGTAAATTGAATAAAGATGACCAAAGGTGAAGAGAGACTAGGGAAGCTGTGTATGGAGCTATACCATGCTCAGCTAAGCTTTGATACCATGTGAAAAGCATAGATCTAGAGCATGGATATGGTGGATGAAACACAAAGACAATGTTCATGATGGCATAGATTGGAGAGACCAACTGTTAGTCAAGTGATTTAGGTTCCAAGATGGAAGCTTGGACTCATAAACACAATCTTGAGTATGACACTGACTATGACTAAAAGGACAAAGTATAGTGACATTACATTGAAAAAGTGAACCAAGTACATCATTATATAGTCTCTGACCTTTCTCCACTCTCCTCACCATGCATGTGGGATTCATGAAATCTCTTCCTAGAGCATACATCATTTGTCATTTCTCAATAGTATGTGACTCATAGCAAAGTGAAATGATCATTGGATTGGAATACCAAGTCTAGGGGGTCTTGAAGGTCAAGGAGTAGTAAGCTCAAGGTGTTGACATCCATGGTACCCCAAGGGTCATTTAGAAGAGACTCAAGGTGTTGACATCCATGGCAACTAAGTAATCATGATGCAACTATGTGAGTAGGTAATAATTGTGTGGTTTAGTGCATTGTGTGGTGTCTCAATGGAATACCACATATGACCAAGTATAGATGTTTTTGGTCAAGTGGAACACCCTATGTGCTTAGTGAGTGTGCATATGAATTTTTGTGTGCATAGATGGATCATTGTCAACACAAATTGTGTCTATTCTATGTATATAGTATCAAGGGTGGTATCATGTGTGTAAATCATGATGTGGGATGGAATGTGCGTAAGTATTATATATACGTGCATGGAATGTATGAATTGTTGTGTGGTGGGTATTGAGCTTGTAACTAGGATGGAGTGCATGATGTAACTTAGTGATCATGTGACTAAGATGTTGCACGATATGATGGAGGTGGTGCGAGCATTGCACCTTAGAGACATAGTGTTGCACAGGAGTTAAACATGTGAGCATGGAGTGGTGAACGTGTGAATATCAAGCATTGAAGAGTGCAACTAGGTGAAGTGAAAGACTAGCATGAGCCAAATTTTCAATAGTATGAGGGTAGTTTAGGGACTAGGGTTGGTGTGGTTTCTAAGATTCATCAACACATGGGATCGCAAGGTTCTATGATCCACCAATAGTGGAGCATATAAAGTTGATGCACTTGTGTGCCCACTAGTGCACATAAAAAGAGTATAAGGACCTAAGGTAGCCAATTACTCATAACACATGTGTTTCATATGGATGATAATGGTGCAGTCCTTACCCAAGTTGATCATCTCACAAAGGTGGCAATTATCATCATCCTTAACTATCATTGGTCAATTGACTTCTCCTAAAGGCGAAGGGGATGATTAAGTAACCATAATTCATGCCCAAGTTAATGGGTGCTCGAGAGCCATGAGGGATATGTTCAAGCCTAGTTGCTGGGTCAAGCTAGCCATGGGGCCAAGTAGGACAAGTTGGTGTGCCATTTCCATTGGTCGTTTTCAATCAACTAATTGATTAGTTTTCTATTTCATTTGTGCTCCTATAATAGCTTATTATTTATCTTCTTTGAGTCTTTTAAAGTAGAATTTGTCTCCTCATACTACATTATGCCAAGTTCATGAATAGTATCTGATTAATTTTTCGAGTTAATAATTCATTTTGTATAACTTATCCTACTAGGTATTGAATTTGGAGTTGATGTGCACTAATGAAGTTATGATAATTTTTAATAGCTTTTTTATCACTTTGTGAACACCTTTAATGCTTGATCACATTGAGAGACCTTGTGTAATCAAACAATTTTCATCACAAACATATTTCAAAAATTTTGTTGTTCTCAAGAAAGTAGGATGGCTATTTGTGAGGGGATCGATTGGGTGGATTGCTCATATGCTTCAATCCCATGTCCTTCTGGCTCTATAGAACTTGAGGATTAATTTGTGTATGTTGTGTCCTTTTGAATAAGGGAGCATACTCAACCTCTTACTCAATGTACAACTCATTTTCTATCCTCATATCGTTGATTGATTGTGAGCTCAAGTTGAAGAGATGTCAATTACACAATTTACTTGAATGAATTTGGTTTATGGAATGAACATAGATAAGAATCCAAGAGAGATCAAAGCAAATGGGGTAGTTGAGTATGTGAAGGTAGACTAGATAGACACACAAATATGTCAATGGAAATGGTGTAGTTGAGTGTCTAAAGGTGGACTGGACATACATGAATAGAATGGATAAACTAGAT